>NC_069500.1:404191444-404358944 GCF_027579735.1 Bombina bombina
GATTTTGAAGATCAGCATCATCTGCTTATTGGTTAATATACTCTTGTGCACAGTGTGTGCAAGCTAGTCACTCTCCTTTTAAGTTAGACTTAAAACATTTTTTATTTATATAAAATATATTAACACACACAGTGTGTATTTTAAATAGTTTTGCAGTATTTTGTTTTTTTATGTTTTTTAAAGGACCTTATTTTACTTCACGTTTTTAATCTTAACAGAGAATGGCATCTTTGATTTGCCCTGGGTCCCAATCTCAGTACTTGCTTAGTGCATGGTGTGTATGCAGAAATGAGTGAATGTCTAGGCCAGGGGTGGGCAGACTTTTGTAAGGCAAGGGCTACCTGTAATTTTTTTCTAAGTGACGTGGTCCCCTAACTAAAAAAAAACAGACCATTCGCTGGCTGAAAATGTTATTTTTGCCACAAATAGCACCTGCTGGCTGAAAATTTTATTTTTGCCACAAATAATACAGCTTTAAAAATCAGCCGTGCTCTTTAATAATAAATATAGCCGCACTCTTCACTTACTGCGAGAGCTCTCTTTACGTCACGCAGGGACCATCAAGCAACCTTATCTGTGTACTGCACAATCAAGAGGGCTAGCGTAGTTGCCAAGCCTGGAACATATGGGAAACCCACAGCTCAGGTACAACGATCACAATGAACTATTCTCAGCCAATCATAGACGGACTCATTCTACAAATTAATTTTTTTGGCTGGACGCCATGTCAGGTTTATTAGGGGCAGGTCCTGTTGGCTGCTCTCCATTCGTCCGCTACTAGCGGAAGACTATTTCAAATAGTTGGGACATTGACAGCAGCAGGAACTGCAGGCTCAGTACCACCTTACACAGCAACCAGAGACTGATTTAGCAGCAACAGCACTGACCTGCACAATTTGGGGGCTATAAATTCTGGGGACAGAAAGCTGCAGAAACTAGCACAAAGTATAGCTAATATTAGTGTGTCAGAGAAAGTTTCAGAGAGCAGCATCAAAGCCTGGTACAGAGTAATTAAAAGATCCTGTGGGGGAGTAACAGACCCTTGGAAAAATAACACACCAGACCATTCACCCAGTAGAGCCTGCTGACAGGTAACGGAGGACAGAACTAGAAAGTAGCAGCAGAATATGAGACAGAGCAGGACCTGGAACTGCCAAACCCAGTGATACTGAGCAGCATCTCAGCCTGGCGCATGAAGAGTCTGTTTTATGGACTGACCGCTCTTGAGACAAAAAGTAGGAGAGTTTGGGACAGGCAGTTAACAAAGCTGGGGCAGCGAGTTCAGCTACAGCTGCATTGCACATGCTGAAGTACACATATCGCCGTCATAGACTCATAGCCGATTTCAAAAGTCTGCATAAGAGAAACATTTCTCATACATACGGTGACGAGGCTCTTCACTCATAATCTAGATGTGTGAGAGATCTTTCTCTTATTATGCAGACTTTTGAAATCTTCCAGGCGGTCACCTCAAAATTCACTTGTGGTCCACTGGTAGACCGCGATCTACCTCTTGCCCACCCCTGGTCTAGGCTATGAGCTTAGCATAGTGCAGGATAAGTTAAAATTTCTAATAAAGGTAAGCACTTCTGAAGTTTTCTGAAAAAACAAACTGAGCTTTCTGTTTCTTTTATTATTTAACATATCTGCTCCCTTGCAAGTTAGTGGGTGCCAATCATCTTTATGTGGGCGTTCACATGTAGCCAATAGCTTTAGCTGCCACATAAGCAAGTGAATGCTGAATATATCCAGAGACACAAGTAACAATCAACAATAATAATAATAAATAGGTTATGTTATAGTTGTGTGTGTGTTTTATTTAGTTATATATTTTTTTTTTTTGTTAAAACTTTAGCAGAACTCATTGATGGTGGATAAAATGTTGACGTAACCTAGTGCAAAAATAAAATGCTTTGATTTGTAGGAACATTTTATAATTGCACTACTACTTGCATACTACTAGTTAGCTGAACTAATTTGGTGAGCCAATGACAAGAAGCATATGTGCAAAGCCACCAAACAACAACTAACTCCCAACAGTGCGTTGCTGCTCAGGATCCTGCCTAGGAATGTATTTCAACAAAGTACATTTTATAATAGAAGTCATTCGACAGAATACTTCTTGAGAGCCGCAGAGCACTGCAAATGTGCTTCCGATCTCTACAATGGGCTGCAGAACTTTTGTGAGCCTGTGCAATGCACTGTACAGACATATGAGGGCTGCACCTTGGGCAGTAGGAGATGTGTGGAATGTGTTACAGGGACCTAGTGCAGTAATAGATGTGTGCAGTGTGCAATGAGCTTCAGCATCTTAGAGTAATCTGTAAATTGTGCAATGGCCTGCAGAATTTAGACAGGAGTATGTCTGTGCAAGAGAACCCACAGAAACAGTGGGACTAGGCAGTTAGCCATATGATTGACACGTTATAGATTGTGTGCTCTGTACTTCAGTAGCATCGGGTCTGCCATCAATTAGCTGAGCAAAATAAATGGCTTTGATTCCACAAATAACAAAAATAATAAGATCAAGCTGCAAACTACAAATCATGATAGCCTGCAGGCTGTCAAGATTTCATCTTTACTGTAATCTGTACACTGTGGATTTGCATATGGCCTTTGATTGGAGGGTGGACGTGCTAGCCTCAAGCACAGCTCAGCCCTTTCCTTGGGGAGTGCCAGCAATGTCTGGAGTAATTCCAAGAGGGGTAACTAGAAAGGTAAAAATTACAATATGTATTGAGATATATATGCACACACACACACACTATTTATATAAATATGTCTCGTTTCATTAGTTAGTGCATTTATTATCGGTATATAGATCTGTGATATCAGTGTATACTGGCCCTTTAAATACAGATTTGGTTAAAATTATTTTGCGAATCAGGACAAGTAGATTGTCACAAGAGACAAGCAGATTGGGCTCCCGCTTTAGTCCCTTGGACAAGTAGTTTTTTTTAAAATTTCCACACCCCTGCACATGGTACAGGGGAGTGGAAATAGGCATAACTTTTAAAATTGTCAGTAAAAAATAATCTACTACTCATTTGAAGTTCAGACTAAGTGCTATTGCATTGTCTTGTTACCCTGCTTTTCTTGATTATGCAAATCTACTGTGTTTACTGGTCCTTTAAAGGGACAAGAAGCCCAAACATTTTCTTTCATTATTCAGATAGAGAATACAATTTTAAACAACTTTCTAATTTACTTCTATGATCTAATATGTTTTATTCTCTTGGTATCATTTGTTGAAGGAACAGCAATGCACTACTGGTTTCTAACTGAACACATGGGTGAGCCAATGACAATCAGTTTATATATGCAGCGACCAATCAACAGCTAAGACCTAGGTTCTCTGCTGCACATGAACATGCCTAGATAAACATTTTAGCAAAGGATAACAAGAAAAAGAAGCAAATTAAATAATAGAAGTAAATTGGAAAGTTGTTTGAAATTGTATTCTTTATCTGAATCATGAAAGAAATTTTTTGGGTTTCATGTCCCTTTAAGCTTTACATTCCTGCTTAAAAATGCATGCTCTATCTAAATCATTAAAGAAAAAAAAAGTGTTTAGTGTCCCTTTAACCCCTTAACGACCAGCGTCGTACCTTGTATGACGCTGGTCGTTATGCCCTTAAGGACCAGTGACGTACCCGGTACGTCACTGCAGTCCTGGGCTTCTCTCTGCCGCAATCTCGCTTAAAACAGCAAGACTGCGCTATTTCTTCATGCCCCACGAGAGATACCGATACAGAAAAAAAATAGGTTTTGGCCTATATATTTTTTATAATGCAAGCAGTCAGCACCAAAGGTGTATGTGTGTGTGTTTTGTGTATGTGTTTTGTGTGTGTATATATATATATATATATATATATAAGTATCCAAAACACCAGAACTCGCCCACAAAGGAAAACTGCCTGGGTGCAAATTTGTAGAAGATATGCAGCCAAAAGAAAATGCACTCTCAGGACTTTCATAAACAGGTTACTTTTATTTCTGTAACGTTTTCGGAGGTCTTGCCTCCTTCATCAGCATGAATAAAGTGATAACAAACAAACTCTTAAATAGTGACATACTCACTCCAAAACATTTCAAACCACTATCTGTACTGGCGCCAAAATTACCGGTGTTGGACCGCATAGTGCGTTCAAAACGTGCTAAGTGGTGGAAGTAGTGCGCCAAACTACTTCCGGTTGTCAAAATTCTGTAGCCGTAAAAAATCTGCTTAATATGTGTAAATGCCATTATTATAAAACCATTATGGCATATTATCTTAGAAACATAAAAAACTCTTAGCGTGCAAAAGATTGACAACCGGAAGTAGTTTGGCGCACTACTTCCGCCACTTAGCACGTTTGGAACGCACTATGCGGTCCAACACCGGTAATTTTGGCGCCAGTACAGATAGTGGTTTGAAATGTTTTGGAGTGAGTATGTCACTATTTAAGAGTTTGTTTGTTTTCACTTTATTCATGCTGATGAAGGAGGCAAGACCTCCGAAAACGTTACAGAAATAAAAGTAACCTGTTTATGAAAGTCCTGAGAGTGCATTTTCTTTTGGCTGTATATATATATATATATATATATATATATATATATATATATATATATATATATATATATATATATATATATATATATATATATATAATGCAACAGTCAGCACCAAAGATGTGTGTGTGTATATGTATGTATACAGTGGATATAAAAAGTCTACACGCCCCTGTTAAAATGTCAGGTTTCTGTTATGTAAAAAATGAGACGAAGATAAATCATTTCAGAACTTAAACTGTACAACTCAATTGAAAAACCAACTGAAATCTTTTAGGTAAAGGGAAATAAAAAAATAAAATAATATGGTTGCATAAGTGTGAACACCTTTAAACTAATACTTTATTGAAGCACCTTTTGATTTTATTACAGCACTCAGTCTTTTGGGGTATGAGTTTTTCAGCATGGCACATCTTGACTTGGAAAGATTTGACCACTCTTCTTTGCAAAAACACTCTAAATCTCTCCGATCACGAGGGCATCTCCTGTGCACAGCCCTCTTCAGATCACCCAACAGATTTTGAATTGGATTCAGGTCATGACCATTCCAAAACTTTAATCTTCTTCTGTTGAAGCCATTCCTTTGTTGATTTGGATGTATGCTTTGGGTCATTGTCATGCTGAAAGATGAAGTTCCTCTTCATGTTCAGCTTTCTAGCAGAAGCCTGAAGGTTTTGTGCCAATATTGTCTGGTATTTGGAACTGTTCATTATTCCCTCTACCTTCACTAAGGCCCCAGTTCCAGCTAAAGAAAAACAGCCCCAAAGCATGATGCTGATACCACCATGCTTCACTGTGGGTATGGTGTTCTTTTGGTGATATGCAGTGTTGTTTTTGCGCCAAACATATCTTTTGGAATTATGGCCAAAAAGTTCAACTTTGGTTTCATCAGACCAGAACACCTTTTGCAACATGCTTTTGGGAAACTTCAGATGTGTTTTTGCAAAATTTGGATGTTTTTTTTGTTGTAAGAAAAGGCTTCCGTCTTGCACTCTACCCCATAGCCCAGACATATTGAGAATATGTGCAATTGTTGTCACATGCACCACACAGCCAGTACTTGCCAGATATTCCTGCAGCTCCTTTAATGTTGCTGTAGGCCTCTTGGCAGCCTCCCATACCAGTTTTCTTCTCATCTTTTCATCAATTTTGGAGGGACATCCAGTTCTTGGTAATGTCACTGTTGCACCATATTTTCTTCACTCGATGATGATTGTCTTCACTGTGTTCCATGGTATATCTAATGCCTTGGAAATTCTTTTGTACCCTTCTCCTAACTGATACCTTTTAACAATGAGATCCCTCTGATGCTTTAGACGCTCTCTGCGGACCATGGCTTTTGCTGTAGGATGCGACTAAGAAAATTTCAGGAAAGACCTACTAGAACAGCTGAACTTTATTTGGGGTTAATCAGAGGCACTTTAAATGATGACAGGTGTGTACTGACTCCTATTTAACATGATTTTGAATGTGATTGCTTAATTCTGAACACCGCTAAATCCCCAGTTATAAAATGGTGTTCACACTTATGCAACCATATTATTTTAGTTTTTTATTTTTATTTCCCTTTACCTAAAAGATTTCAGTTTGTTTTTCAATTGAGTTGTACAGCTTATAGGTCACATTAAAGGTGGAAAAAGTTCTGAAATGATTTATCTTTGTCTCATTTTTTTACATCACAGAAACCTGACATTTTAACAGGGGTGTTTAGACTTTTTATATCCAGTGTGTGTGTGTGTGTGTGTGTGTGTGTGTGTGTGTGTGTGTGTATGTGTATATATATATATATATATATATATATATATATATATATATATATATATATATATATATATATATATATATATATATATATATATATATTAGTGATGCACCGAAATGGAAATTCTGGACCGAAACGGAATCCGAAAATCCAGGGTGCACTTTGCCGAAAACCGATACCGAAAATGTATTTTTTTCAAATTTTTATTTTATTTTGCATAATTAGACTATTTAATGAATGAAATTGAATTGAAAACCTTCAGACCAATAAAAAAAAAGCCCACACTTTTATTAAAAGTAATACACTAAATTGGACAAAAATATCTTAAAACAATAATATGCTACACAATTTTACCAAGAAAAAAAAAAAACAGGCAAAAAATGCAATTTTCGGCCAAAATATTTCTGCGACCAAAATTTAAATGCATCCCTAATTAAAATAATATTAAATATCAATATACTGTATTCTTTATTTAGTTCTATGTAACAGAATCAGATTTAACAGTATTTTTTTTACCAATTAAAGTATAGTCATAGAAAACTCATTATATGCAAAACAGTAAGTCAAGTAATGAACTTAAACAGCAGCTCTAGGCTAGCATCAAATTTGAAACATGCTACACAATAATTTTACCGAAAATAACAGGCAAAAAAAACGAAAACCGAAATAGCCAAAATTGCCATTTTCGGCCGAAAAGATTTATTAAATTTTATGTCACAAACTTTACTCTGCCTGTCTAGCAAATCATTGGCAGAGTAAAGGTGCACACAGGGGTGTGGAAATTAAAAAAAACAAAAAAAAAACTACTTGTCCAAGGGACTAAAGCGGGAGCCCAATCTACTTGTCCCTCATAACAATCTACCGATTTGCAAAATAATTTAAATCAAAACTATTTAAATAAGGTTTTTATTGATAAGGAGACAGACCTAACAATACTTAATCAACAAATGCAAGTAGGTAGTGAGATTAAACAGATTTCCAAATGAGAAATGTAGCTTACTTTATAAAAAAAAAGCATTAGCCCTGCTGCTGTCTGCTTGCCCGCAGCAGGACTAAATGTAATAAGAAACCACATGTCCGGCACACAGAGATTGAGTGAGTAAATTTATATAAATTTGATAAGATTAGCAAAAACAAGAGAAGAGACAAAATAGAGAAATAGAGCAAAAGCCAATCCTATCTAGCACTATGACAGAATATAATGTAAACCTTCATTTCTAGGTCAAGAAAAATTAACAATATAATACTAAACTGCTGCAAATAAGGTGTTTCAAGCAGCTAATAACATCTGAATTTCTATTTTAATAATTCATAACCTCTCATAAATACAATAATAAAAAAATAATAATATAGTATTACAGGGGCAAATAGTAAAAAGTCCCGGTTTAATGGGGATCCCCAAAATCAATGCTGAATTGAGAGCTTAGAGAAAGAGGTATGGTTATCGGTTTGCAGGATAAGAGCAATTGTGCAGTTACAGGGAGAGTACTCGCTGAGAATACCACAAGATAGGTCTCCCCTTCACTATGCGAATCACACACACACACACACACACACACACACACACACACACACACACACACACACACACACACACACACACACACATATATATATATATATATATATATATATATATATATATATATATATATATATATATATATATACATACATATATATACATACAGGTGGCCCTCGTTTTACAACGGTTCAATTTACACCGTTTCAGAATAACAACCTTTTTTTCCAGTCATGTGACTGCTATTGAAAAGCATTGAGAAGCAGTGCATTTATTAAAATAGCCAGTAGGTGGAGCTGTCCGCTTGTGTTGCAGCATAGCCAAGCACGCTGAAATTAATCAGTTTAACCAGACCTGAGCTATCGAGCAGATTTCAAAGGAACAAGATCTTCCTGTCTATAAATCAGTCCAGATTGGAATGCATAGAAAGAACTGTTTGCAGAAAAATGCAAGTGAAGTCTGTGTTGTGTGATTATTTTATTAGGTTTATAATGCTGTTTAGCAAATGGTTTTTGTTCATTTAACTTAGTTTAATTATATATTCTGTGTTGTGTGATTATTTTATTAGGTTTATAATGCTGTTTAGCATTTAAAGTCTTCATTTCAAAGCTTTAAAAATAATGTATTAGGTGTTACTTATGACAATTTTGAGAGGGGCCTGGAACCTAACTCCCTCACTTCCCATTGACTTACATTATAAACTGGTTTTCAATTTACAACGGTTTCCATTTACAACCATTCCTTCTGGAACCTAACCCCGGTGTAAACTGAGGGCTACCTGTGTGTGTATGTATATATATATATATATATCTATCCTATTGTTTTAAAAACTAACGTATGGCCAAAATGATTAAAGGGACATGAAACCCAAAATTGTTCTTTCATGATTCAGATAGAGAATATAATTTTTAACAACTTTCTAATTTACTTCTATTATCTAATCTGTTTCATTCTCTTGGTATCATTTGTTGAAGAAGCAGCAATGCACTACTAGTTTCTAACTGAACACATGGGTGAGCCAATAACATTCAATATATATATATATGCAGCCACCAATCAACAGCTAGAACCTAGGTTCTCTGCTGCTCATGAACTTGCCTAGATAAACATTTCAGCAAATGATAACAAGAGAAGGAAGCAAATTAAATAATAGAAGTAAATTGGAAAGGTGTTTAAAATTGTATTCTCTATCTGAATCATTGAAGAAAATTTTGGGGTTTCATGTCCCTTTAACTTCCTTTTGAACTCCTTCAGGATGTGTAATAAATACAGTAGATATAAGTTTGCTAACTTCTTTAGAGGATTTATGAAATTGAACTAAATCCATTTCAGCTAAAAATGATTGTTTCCCTTGTTTGTTAGCCACAGCAATTAATCATGCTTGGAGTATTTACAGTGTAAATATATTTAATATGCCTCCTGCGCAATCCGTTCCCTCACTGCTGTAGAAACTTCCCCTTCACATTGATAATGTGGTAGATTGAGAGAGACGCTTATACATTATTACTTTGTGTCCTTGTGCAGGTATGTAGGTTCCTGTTTTCAGCAAGGAGTTAATATAAAACCACGTCCTACTTAGTATAATTGTAAAATGAGAAAACCCAAATAAATAGAATATCTTTCATTGCCTACCCCCTTGTTCCCAACTCCCTCAGCTCCGTAAAAAATAAAATAAAAAAATTCAGTCATAAGCAAATTTACTGCCCTGTATTGCACCATCTGGTAACTGGGCCAGTGATGGAGACATGAGGCTGACAAAGAGATTCATTCATGTGCACAGCATATTGGTTGTTGATAACTTGCCAGCAATTTGCCATTTCTGTCCTAGCTGAATGTATGCACCAAGAAACAGTGGAAGAATGTTATATTGCGGAAGCAGTAGAGCAGGGCCTGGAAATCTGCCTCCATTTAAAAGTTTCAAATTCCATTTGTAAATCTAGTGCTCTGCAGTGCAACTCTGGGGAATGAAACTCCGATTTTAATGAGTGACTGGCTGTACTGTCTCTGGCTCAGCTTAATGCAACATGCTGTTATAAAAATATACATGCGCTTATTGGTTTTATTAAAGGGACATTTTATTTCTCAAAACATTTTCTATCATCTATATAAAAGCATGTTAAATATAGGGCAATCACTGTTAAAATGTAACGGGATGCAAAGTTTAAAAATACATTATATTGTTTCAGATAGATCATGCAATTTTAAAGACTTTTCGTTTCTGTTATCAAATTTTTCTTTGTTCTCTTGGCCTACCTAGGTAGGTGCAGGAGCAGCAATGCACCACTGTGAGTTAGCTGGTGATTGGTGAATACACACGCCTCTTGTCATTGGCTCGCCACATGTGTTCAGTGGGTCCCAGAGGTGCATTGCTGCTCTGGAGCTGATCTTTACTATGCATTTATTGCCTTTTCAGGGGGTAAAGACGTTTTATATAGAAGCAACAGTTCTGAGGTAAATTATAAGGAAAGTATATTGCAAAGCTGTCTTACAACGCATAACTAACCCTATTTTATTAACATAGTAAGGTATTTGTTCTTCTTCTAACTGATCTGGTACAGCATACTCAAGTAGCCACCAGCAGTGTCTTGCTCAGGGAAAGCATGGGCTGCAGGGCTAAACGTACAATTATAAATACAGGAAGGAATGAATGGATTTAAATGTTATACAGTAGAATATTTTGCTTCCTGGGATATAAAGGGGTTACTACATGTCATTATAGGCTGTGGTTTGTTACTATGGAAATGCCATTCCTTGTGACATCCTCTGTGCGCTTTCCCTGCGGAATTGCCTTCCCCTGCTCCTTTTCATATCATTTATCCTCATTCTCAGCCATGCACTTGTGCTGGTGCAGAGCATTCAGAAGATCACTCTGACACAAGGTACAGTAGGTCATATCTCCAATAAACAGGATAACAGAGCCACACTCGCATGTCTCCAACATCCCTAGTGAATTCCGCGAGTTCTGCTGTTGAAATGAAGCAGATGATTTATTACACAGGATCTTCCTGTTACTGGCAGATTCATAATGTTGTAAAAGCATATTGTACATTTACAATCATCTACAGCAAGCTCTCCCTTAATTATTCATAGCTCCTCGACAAGGGCTAGGGATCTGCTGGAAAGGAACAGTAAAATGTCATGGGAAGTGGTTGAACTAAGGGAATTTAACTAGCTAGGAAAAAGTGATCTTCTCTAAGGATTCTAGGTGCAAAACAAAGTAAAAATAAAGGACTTTTTCAGTTAATAAAAACATTATTTCTAAATAAAATATAGTTCCCTATGAAATAGTTTGTGTATTTTAAAAAGAAAAATGCAATGTATTTTTAGTATTTTATTTCAATGTGTTTCTTGTAACTTAAAGGAATAGTCTAGTCAAAATTAAACTTTGGTTATGATAGAGCATGCAGTGTTAGGCAACTTTCTAATTTACTCCTATTATCAATTCTTCTTCTTTCTCTTGGTATCTTTATTTAGAAAAGTTGGAGCTGGCCCATTTTTTTGTTCAGCACCTGGGTAGCACTTGCTGATTTGATTGGTGGCTACATTTAGACACAATAAAGCACTACCTAGGTGCTGAAGCAAAAAGGGTCTGGATCCTAAGCTTACATTCCAGCTTTTTAAAAATAAAGATACCAGGAGAACGAAGAAAAATCGATAATAGGAGTAAATGAGTAAGTTGCTTAAAATTGCATGCTCTATCTGAGTCATGAAAGTTTCATTTTGACTAGACTATCCCTTTAACTCTGGGGTTGTAGTGCATCCTGCATCTTACTAAAATCAGATGAGATTGGATAATTATACTAAAAGCATTTTTTAGAGGGATCACCCTGGACTTCAGAATAATGCTAATGAAAATTTGATATGGTTTTAAAATATTTTTTGTGGTCTATTTGCAGCGCTTGGTATTATTTTTCTGTTAATTGATATAAAAGTTGAATGTTCTGCAGGTTGTAGAACATTTAATTAGAAAGCAATTTAAAATGTATGTGTTTGACACCAAACATTTTGAATGTGCAAGAAGATTTTTCAAAGCATCATTAAAATTGCAGCAGAAAATGCTCTAATCCGCAGGGGTCAACAAACCTGTTTAAATTTAGCAGTCAATAAGAATATTTAAGAGCCAGACCATGGTGTTTGAATATGAAATTAGGAGAAAACAAACGCTAGGAGCCGGGGTAAAATTCCAGGGGCTAGTGACTCACAGGCTCCTGAGTTTGTCAAGCTCTAATGTGCATTTTCTTATTGTACTTCTTGCTTATAAAAGTTTGTATAACTCCTGTTTAAAATAAGCCTCAGAGCAGCAGTGCACTACTAGGAGCTAGCAGAACACATCTGGAGTGAAAATGACAAGAGGTATCGTTGTGTAACTACCAAACATGAGCTAGCTCCCAGTAGTGTGTTGCTGCCGCTGGGGCCAGCTAGGTATGCTATTCAACAAAGGATGCTGAGAACCAAGGAAAATTACCAATAGAAGTAAATTAAAAGGCCTCTTAATATGGAAGATGGCTTTCATGTCCTTATAATTTACACTGTATACAAACTGTCTGTGGTGTAACAGTTAACGTGTACCTCTCTTGTATGCTCCATTATTAGAGCTTAGACAGACGGCAAATGTGTATAAATGATATGCTGTCATATATAGTGTGTTGCTTACAGAATACACAGGAATATCGTGGTATAGGCCTATGAAATATTTTAAATTGCATTAAAAGTGCCTGGCAGCTCTTTTCCATATATTGACAATAGATAGTTGTATATAAATTCCAAAGCAATGTGCACAAATGTGTACTAGTCATATTATAGAAAATTCAGTTTTGCTGTGTTTTTTTCATGGTCTGTATATTAATGCATGTTATACTCAAGTTTCTCTTCACAACGCACACATCTTTTGCCTTCTGTATATTATGGCATAAATACTGGTGAATGATGCATCTTAATGTTCTTTTAATGACATATCCAGCAATTTCACTTTAACTACACCTTGGTTTTTACTTCTGTTTAAATGGTTTAAAAATGTAATGTTCTTGATGTTAGACCTTGATAGATACTGGATGCTGTATAACATGAATGGCAGCTATGACTTGTGCCTAATCCGATGATGATCCACTTTAACTAAAAGCAAAACTATGATGTTCACAGAGAGCGCAGTCCTTAATATAAAGCACGTTCAACATTAAAGGAATATAAAACCCAAAATGTTTATTTTATGATTCCGATCGAGCATGCAGTGTTAAGCATCTTTCTAATTGACTTCTATTATCACACTTTCTTTGTTCTATTGGTATCTTTTGTTGAAAAGCAGGGACATATGCTATTACTTACTTTGTGTGTGTGTGTGTATAGAGAGAGAGAGACGGCAAAATATGTGATATCTTCAAGATAAAAAGCTCAAAATAATCTTACAGAAACCTCTGGGAGAGCATGACATTGTCAATCGATTGATGGAATGAATTTACCAAAAAAATAAAATAAACCATTACAGCCATCACTATACAGCATCTTGCTATAGAATTAAAAACTGATTTAAATACATTTTATATCATAGTTCTCATTCATAGAATGATAACTTTTTAGATTATTTTTCTGGTTATATCAGACCATTACTGATTTGGTTATTTATCATTAAATATGCATTGATAGATCATTGAAATGAATGAGATTATTGAGAGGTGAACTATCTCCAGTTTAATTGGTTAATCATTCATATTTGATCACCTTTTCACCTGTACTTTATTGGAAGGAGAAGAATGATTACATTAATAACAATTTAAATAGTTTTATTTTGCAAAAACAATAACATTTCATTGTTCACACTTACTTAGGTCCTTGTGCAGATCTTTTCTACTTCAAACAATCTTCTGTTCATTGAGCTTCTTGAAACGTAGTATGGGCAGTTTCTGTGTAGATAGATTTGCAGGAGAGCAATGACTTAAAAGGGACAGTAAAGGCAAAATTAAATTTTAATGATTAAAAAATAACATGCAATTTTGTAACTATTTTCAGATTTACTTCTAATTTAATTTGCTTCGTTCTTTTGGTATCCATTGTTGAAAAGCATACAAATGTAGTCTCAGAAGCTATGCACTACTGTGAGCTAGCTGCTTGTCACTGTCTCGCGCAGTGTGTTCAACTAGGCCCCAGTAGAGCATTGCTCTCCTTCAACAAAGGATACCAAGAGATTGAAGAAATTTGATAATAGTAGTAAATATGAAAATTGTATGCAGTATCTGAAACCCTAAAGGTTTTTTTCTTTCTTTCATGATTATGTCCCTTTTAAGAACTATTTCTCAACTCTGTGTGTCTATTTTATAAAAAAAAAATATGCTGTGAAGAAGGGGCATTTTCTCTTCTTTTTTTTTTTTTTTTTGAGAACTACAAAACAAATATGTGGTAGAGCATGACATTGTGAATGGATAAAAAGAATTTATTTAACCCCTTAAGGACCAGCGACGTACCCTGTATGTCGCTGGTCTTTTTTTGGGGACTTGATTGTTTTATAGCGCGGTCTTGCCACCAGCGTTGAGACTGCTCTATTCCACAAAGCCTGCTGGAGGGAGGGCATTAATAGCGTGTTCTTGCTAGACTTGTGCTATTATGTCCTGAAAAAAACCTTAACGACCAGTGACATACAGGGTACATTGTGGTCATTAAGGGGTTAACAAAAAAGTGCCAATGTTTCAGGATGAATAATATTTAGATTATTTCTTCTCAAAAAGCATTTTATTTATTAAATAAAATCAGTTTAAAAAAAAAAAAAGGTCATTGCTTTTTATCCACCCTGCTTTAAAGAAAATCACGTTATAGAGACTAAACCTTTACATTTAAGGCTTGAATATTAAAATAACTAATATAATATCACAATATATATCTGTTTTATTCTCATCTATTTTTGTTCCTTTTGAATGCAGTATTATATCCAGCATTTATTGTTTTATTGTCCCTGTAAGGAGCATAGGTTCCAGAATAAACATCAGGTTTTGTTTTTATTTATAACGAGATGCAAGGACATAGCTAATATTTTGACGTTGCAAAATGCAGATTTATTAGTTTTACATTTGCTATATTTGTTTTTTCTTTGTGTATGCAGGACAGACATTCTGGTGTGTGTATTCTTGCTAGGTTCAATGAATTCATTGCATTTAAAGTACGTATAGAATGTGTCTATGTGGCCAGTTTCTCTGCTCTGGAAATCCGCTGGTGTAGAATAGAGCTCTGAGCTGTAGGGATTTTGGCTGTGCCACATCTGTGATTGCTCTGCAGTGCTTTAAGTACTATAAAACCACTGCTAATGTAAACGCTACACCTACCGACCACAGATGCAGCATTTTGTGAAATTTCTTTAATCTCTGAGTAGGTGCCTAAGTTTTTTTTTTTTAGATGCTTTGTAGACTCCCATTTATCATTTTGTATTTCCTGGTTGCATATCTAGGGTTAAAGTTTTTTCACAGGTTCGTTAATACTGCAGCTCAGAAGCATATTGTGTGTGTGTGTTAAAGGGACAGTCAACACCAACATTGTTATTGTTTAAAAAGATGGATAACTGCTTTACTGCTCATTCCCAAGCTTTGCACAACCAACTTTGTTGTATTAATATACTTTATAACATTTAAACCTCTAAATGTCTGCCTGTTTCTAAGCCACTACAGACAGCCAATTATCACATGCTTTTTTATTTGCTTTTCACATCAGGAGAGGAGACTACTAGTTCATGTGGGCCGTATGATAACATTGTGCTCTCTCCTGTGTGTTGTGCATGGCACTGCACTAATTGGCTAAAATACAAGTCAATAGATAATAAATAATGATTTAGCCATATGATAAGGGGGCTGTCAAAAGAGGCTTAAATACAAGGTAATCACAGAGGTAAAAAGTATATTATTATAACTTTGTTGGTTATGCAAAACTGGGGAATAGGTAATAAAGGGATTATCTATCTTTTTAAACAATACCATTTTTGTAGTAGACTGTCCCTTTAAGTGTAATAGCACCTATACACAGAGCTGTCACATGACCTTGATTGTTTATTTCACTGATATGTTATGTTATAGCCCTGCTGTTTCATGCTGTGTCCTGCTTCTGAAATAAAACTATCAACAGGATGGTGTGTGTCCTTCCAAACAAAAGTGAAATGAGTATCTTGCAGCGCTACTTGACTTGTCACCAATAAAATCCTATTCCTTCCAGCTTGTGTCTACAGAGGATCAGCTGATAGAGGTTCTTGCCAGCAATTGATCATAGGTGACATTATAGCCTGTGTGTTCTGCCATTTAAAAGGGACGTTGTCAAGAACTTTAAAAAAATTGCTTTGTTTTAATACTGATGCTGGCAAGTTTGTGGAGCCGATTGGCAGATATCTTACTATATAAAAAAATGCAAAAGGCACACTTCTTGTACAGATTTCACACAAAATAGGTGTTTCATTTTCCTTTAAAGGACCAGTTAATACAGTAAGTTTGCATAATTAACAAATGCATGCTAAAAAAAAAGCAATATCACTTAGTCTACATTTCAAATGAGCAGTAGATTTTTTTTTTCTGACAAATTTTAAAGTGATGTCTATTTCCACTCCCCCTGCACCGTATGACAGCCATCAGCCAATCACAAATGCATATACATATATTCTGAGTTCTTCCACATGCTCAGTAGGAGCTGATGACTCAAAAAGTGTAAATATAAAAGACTGCACATTTTGTTAATGGAAGTAAATTGGAAAGTTGTTTAAAATTGCATGCTGCATCTGAATCATGAGCGTTTAATTTTGCCTTGAGTGTCCCTTTAAAGTATTGTCTGAGCTAGTATTGTAGGCTTTTGTTTCTTTTGGTGATAACAAATCAGGAATGGCAGTTACACATACTCATCAATGAGCAGTGGTTCTTATACTATGGAGCCCATTTCTCCAACATAGGTGTGTCCGGTCCACGGCGTCATCCTTACTTGTGGGATATTCTCTTCCCCAACAGGAAATGGCAAAGAGCCCAGCAAAGCTGGTCACATGATCCCTCCTAGGCTCCGCCTACCCCAGTCATTCTCTTTGCCGTTGTACAGGCAACATCTCCACGGAGATGGCTTAGAGTTTTTTAGTGTTTAACTGTAGTTTTTATTATTCAATCAAGAGTTTGTTATTTTGAAATAGTGCTGGTATGTACTATTTACTCAGAAACAGAAAAGAGATGAAGATTTCTGTTTGTATGAGGAAAATGATTTTAGCAACCGTCACTAAAATCCATGGCTGTTCCACACAGGACTGTTGAGAGCAATTAACTTCAGTTGGGGGAACAGTGAGCAGTCTCTTGCTGCTTGAGGTATGACACATTCTAACAAGACGATGTAATGCTGGAAGCTGTCATTTTCCCTCTGGGATCCGGTAAGCCATGTTTATTACGATTGTAAATAAGGGCTTCAAAAAGGGCTTATTAAGACTGTAGACTTTTTTTGGGCTAAATCGATTGATTATTAACACATATTTAGCCTTGAGGAATCATTTTATCTGGGTATTTTGATATAATAATATCGGCAGGCACTGTTTTAGACACCTTATTCTTTAGGGGCTTTCCCAAAGCATAGGCAGAGCCTCATTTTCGCGCCGGTGTTGCGCACTTGTTTTTGAGAGGCATGGCATGCAGTTGCATGTGAGAGGAGCTCTGATACTTAGAAAAGACTTTCTGAAGGCGTCATTTGGTATCGTATTCCCCTTGGGGCTTGGTTGGGTCTCAGCAAAGCAGATACCAGGGACTGTAAAGGGGTTAAAGTTCAAAACGGCTCCGGTTCCGTTATTTTAAGGGTTAAAGCTTCCAAATTTGGTGTGCAATACTTTTAAGGCTTTAAGACACTGTGGTGAAAATTTGGTAAATTTTGAACAATTCCTTCATGTTTTTTCGCATTTGCAGTAATAAAGTGTGTTCAGTTTAAAATTTAAAGTGACAGTAACGGTTTTATTTTAAAACGTTTTTTGTACTTGTTATCAAGTTTATGCCTGTTTAACATGTCTGAACTACCAGATAGACTGTGTTCTGAATGTGGGGAAGCCAGAATTCCTATTCATTTAAATAAATGTGATTTATGTGACAATGACAATGATGCCCAAGATGATTCCTCAAGTGAGGGGAGTAAGCATGGTACTGCATCATTCCCTCCTTCGTCTACACGAGTCTTGCCCACTCAGGAGGCCCCTAGTACATCTAGCGCGCCAATACTCCTTACTATGCAACAATTAACGGCTGTAATGGATAATTCTGTCAAAAACATTTTAGCCAAAATGAACACTTATCAGCGTAAGCGCGACTGCTCTGTTTTAGATACTGAAGAGCATGACGACGCTGATATTAATATTTCTGAAGGGCCCCTAACTCAGTCTGATGGGGCCAGGGAGGTTTTGTCTGAGGGAGAAATTACTGATTCAGGGAACATTTCTCAACAAGCTGAACCTGATGTGATTGCATTTAAATTTAAGTTGGAACATCTCCGCATTCTGCTTAAGGAGGTATTATCCACTCTGGATGATTGTGACAAGTTGGTCATCCCAGAGAAACTATGTAAAATGGACAAGTTCCTAGAGGTGCCGGGGCTCCCAGAAGCTTTTCCTATACCCAAGCGGGTGGCGGACATTGTTAATAAAGAATGGGAAAGGCTCGGTATTCCTTTCGTCCCTCCCCCCATATTTAAAAAATTGTTTCCTATGGTCGACCCCAGAAAGGACTTATGGCAGACAGTCCCCAAGGTCGAGGGAGCGGTTTCCACTTTAAACAAACGCACCACTATACCCATAGAGGATAGTTGTGCTTTCAAAGATCCTATGGATAAAAAATTAGAAGGTTTGCTTAAAAAGATGTTTGTTCAGCAGGGTTACCTTCTACAACCAATTTCATGCATTGTCCCTGTCGCTACAGCCGCATGTTTCTGGTTCGATGAGCTGATAAAGGCGGTCGACAGTGATTCTCCTCCTTATGAGGAGATTAAGGACAGAATCAATGCTCTCAAATTGGCTAATTCTTTCACCCTAGACGCCACTTTGCAATTGGCTAGGTTAGCGGCTAAGAATTCTGGGTTTGCTATTGTGGCGTGCAGAGCGCTTTGGTTGAAATCTTGGTCGGCTGATGCGTCTTCCAAGAACAAGCTACTTAACATTCCTTTCAAGGGGAAAACGCTGTTTGGCCCTGACTTGAAAGAGATTATCTCGGATATCACTGGGGGTAAGGGCCACGCCCTTCCTCAGGATCGGCCTTTCAAGGCAAAAAATAAACCTAATTTTCGTCCCTTTCGTAGAAACGGACCAGCCCAAAGTGCTACGTCCTCTAAGCAAGAGGGTAATACTTCTCAAGCCAAGCCAGCTTGGAGACCAATGCAAGGCTGGAACAAGGGAAAGCAGGCCAAGAAACCTGCCACTGCTACCAAGACAGCATGAAATGTTGGCCCCCGATCCGAGACCGGATCTGGTGGGGGGCAGACTCTCTCTCTTCGCTCAGGCTTGGGCAAGAGATGTTCTGGATCCTTGGGCGCTAGAAATAGTCTCCCAAGGTTATCTTCTGGAATTCAAGGGACTTCCCCCAAGGGGGAGGTTCCACAGGTCTCAGTTGTCTTCAGACCACATAAAAAGACAGGCATTCTTACATTGTGTAGAAGACCTGTTAAAAATGGGAGTGATTCATCCCGTTCCATTAAGAGAACAAGGGATGGGGTTCTACTCCAATCTGTTTATAGTTCCCAAAAAAGAGGGAACGTTCAGACCAATCTTAGATCTCAAGATCTTAAACAAGTTTCTCAAGGTTCCATCGTTCAAGATGGAAACCATTCGAACTATTCTTCCTTCCATCCAGGAAGGTCAATTCATGACCACGGTGGATTTAAAGGATGCGTATCTACATATTCCTATCCACAAGGAACATCATCGGTTCCTGAGGTTCGCATTCCTGGACAAACATTACCAGTTCGTGGCGCTTCCTTTCGGATTAGCCACTGCTCCAAGGATTTTCACAAAGGTACTAGGGTCCCTTCTAGCTGTGCTAAGACCAAGGGGCATTGCTGTAGTACCTTACTTGGACGACATTCTGATTCAAGCGTCGTCCCTTCCTCAAGCAAAGGCTCACACGGACATTGTCCTGGCCTTTCTCAGATCTCCCGGATGGAAAGTGAACGTGGAAAAGAGTTCTCTATCTCCGTCAACAAGGGTTCCCTTCTTGGGAACAATAATAGACTCCTTAGAAATGAGGATTTTTCTGACAGAGGCCAGAAAAACAAAACTTCTAGACTCTTGTCGGATACTCCATTCCGTTCCTCTTCCTTCCATAGCTCAGTGCATGGAAGTGATCGGGTTGATGGTAGCGGCAATGGACATAGTTCCTTTTGCACGCATTCATCTAAGACCATTACAACTGTGCATGCTCAGTCAGTGGAATGGGGACTATACAGACTTGTCTCCGAAGATACAAGTAAATCAGAGGACCAGAGACTCACTCCGTTGGTGGCTGCCCCTGGACAACCTGTCACGAGGGATGACATTCCGCAGACCAGAGTGGGTCATTGTCACGACCGACGCCAGTCTGATGGGCTGGGGCGCGGTCTGGGGATCCCTGAAAGCTCAGGGTCTTTGGTCTCGGGAAGAATCTCTTCTACCGATAAATATTCTGGAACTGAGAGCGATATTCAATGCTCTCAAGGCTTGGCCTCAGCTAGCGAGGGCCAAGTTCATACGGTTTCAATCAGACAACATGACAACTGTTGCGTACATCAACCATCAGGGGGGAACAAGGAGTTCCCTGGCGATGGAAGAAGTGACCAAAATCATTCTATGGGCGGAGTCTCACTCCTGCCACCTGTCTGCTATCCACATCCCAGGAGTGGAAAATTGGGAAGCGGATTTTCTGAGTCGTCAGACATTGCATCCGGGGGAGTGGGAACTCCATCCGGAAATCTTTGCCCAAGTCACTCAGCGGTGGGGCATTCCAGACATGGATCTGATGGCCTCTCGTCAGAACTTCAAAGTTCCTTGCTACGGGTCCAGATCCAGGGATCCCAAGGCGGCTCTAGTGGATGCACTAGTAGCACCTTGGACCTTCAAACTAGCTTATGTGTTCCCGCCGTTTCCTCTCATCCCCAGGCTGGTAGCCAGGATCAATCAGGAGAGGGCGTCGGTGATCTTGATAGCTCCTGCGTGGCCACGCAGGACTTGGTACGCAGATCTGGTGAATATGTCATCGGCTCCTCCTTGGAAGCTACCTTTGAGACGAGACCTTCTTGTTCAGGGTCCGTTCGAACATCCGAATCTGGTTTCACTCCAGCTGACTGCTTGGAGATTGAACGCTTGATCTTATCGAAGCGAGGATTCTCAGATTCTGTTATCGATACTCTTGTTCAGGCCAGAAAGCCTGTAACTAGAAAGATTTACCACAAAATTTGGAAAAAATATATCTGTTGGTGTGAATCTAAAGGATTCCCTTGGGACAAGGTTAAGATTCCTAGGATTCTATCCTTCCTTCAAGAAGGATTGGAAAAAGTATTATCTGCAAGTTCCCTGAAGGGACAGATTTCTGCCTTGTCTGTGTTACTTCACAAAAAGCTGGCCGCTGTGCCAGATGTTCAAGCCTTTGTTCAGGCTCTGGTTAGAATTAAGCCTGTTTACAAACCTTTGACTCCTCCTTGGAGTCTCAATTTAGTTCTTTCAGTTCTTCAGGGGGTTCCGTTTGAACCCTTGCATTCCGTTGATATTAAGTTATTATCTTGGAAAGTTTTGTTTTTAGTTGCAATTTCTTCTGCTAGAAGAGTTTCAGAATTATCTGCTCTGCAGTGTTCTCCTCCTTATCTGGTGTTCCATGCAGATAAGGTGGTTTTACGTACTAAACCTGGTTTTCTTCCAAAAGTTGTTTCTAACAAAAACATTAACCAGGAGATTATCGTACCTTCTCTGTGTCCGAAACCAGTTTCAAAGAAGGAACGTTTGTTGCACAATTTGGATGTTGTTCGCGCTCTAAAATTCTATTTAGATGCTACAAAGGATTTTAGACAAACATCTTCCTTGTTTGTTGTTTATTCTGGTAAAAGGAGAGGTCAAAAAGCAACTTCTACCTCTCTCTCTTTTTGGATTAAAAGCATCATCAGATTGGCTTACGAGACTGCCGGACGGCAGCCTCCCGAAAGAATCACGGCTCATTCCACTAGGGCTGTGGCTTCCACATGGGCCTTCAAGAACGAGGCTTCTGTTGATCAGATATGTAGGGCAGCGACTTGGTCTTCACTGCACACTTTTACCAAATTTTACAAGTTTGATACTTTTGCTTCTTCTGAGGCTATTTTTGGGAGAAAGGTTTTGCAAGCCGTGGTGCCTTCCATTTAGGTGACCTGATTTGCTCCCTCCCTTCATCCGTGTCCTAAAGCTTTGGTATTGGTTCCCACAAGTAAGGATGACGCCGTGGACCGGACACACCTATGTTGGAGAAAACAGAATTTATGTTTACCTGATAAATTACTTTCTCCAACGGTGTGTCCGGTCCACGGCCCGCCCTGGTTTTTTTAATCAGGTCTGATAATTTATTTTCTTTAACTACAGTCACCACGGTACCATATGGTTTCTCCTATGCAAATATTCCTCCTTAACGTCGGTCGAATGACTGGGGTAGGCGGAGCCTAGGAGGGATCATGTGACCAGCTTTGCTGGGCTCTTTGCCATTTCCTGTTGGGGAAGAGAATATCCCACAAGTAAGGATGACGCCGTGGACCGGACACACCGTTGGAGAAAGTAATTTATCAGGTAAACATAAATTCTGTTTTTTGTTGAAATAATATACTCATTTGACAACATAATGCTTTAGTTTTCTTTGCAAAATAATTTTTATGTATGAAGGTTCATAATCCTGTAGTTTACCATTTGTGTTTTAATGTCCCTTTAAGAATACGTGTAAGGGTTGTTTGGAGACCGTGCCATTTTTAATGGTCTGATATTGTCTGTAACACTGAGGGCTGTGAGAGCAGTTGGCTGTGGCCCCGTGAGTGAATGATGTACTAAGTGGGCTGGCTAATTCCTTGTTGCAAGACAGATGTAATAGACTTCTGCATGTTCTGGAGGATGTGCTTATCATAGCTATGGAGGACAAGATGTCTGTGTGTCATTGCCGTGTTTTCTGTATGTGCAGGAGGAGATTGTATGTTATCAGTACCAACTGTTGAGACTGTACTGGACTCTGCAGAAAATAATAGATGTTAGTCCACTGAGTGTATCTGTAGAGATCTAGTAATAGGCATAGATAAGGCTGTGATATGAAGTCCATTTAAAGGACCACTAAGCATAAACGCATTAATATCAACAATACATACATAATAAAAAGACAATGCAAAAACACTTAGTTTGAATTTTCAAATCAGTAGTAGAATTTTTTTTCGTCTGACTAATGTCAACGTTTGTTACATTTTCCTTCTTAATCCATCAGCCAATCATAAAATGCATATACGTATATCATGTGAATCTTGCGCAGGCTCAGTAGGAGCTGGTACCTCTTAAAAAGTGTGTATGAGTATAAAAAGGTTATGCACATTTAGCTAATGAAATTGTATTGTAAAGTTGTTTAAAATTGTGCTCTATCTCAAATTTTGATTTGACTGTCCCTTTAAGCTTTTTGTGCTCAAGTTTTTGAATTATATAAATAAGTCTGGACCTGTGCCAAAACCTATTTGTTAATCTATACTGATACAATAGCATTTGTTATGTTTAGGACTTCCTGTTGGTATCCTATGAATCACAGTAGCCAAGCAATTATCAATCATTGTTAGTAGAATTTGTATTTGTGTTACACCCCTTCATTTATTTTATTGTGTGTTTGTCTTGCCATACGCCATTAATATAATATGCAAAGAAAATTACAATGCTAACTACATAGTGCATATAGTATAAGGATGTCGGTAAACGTTTTGTATAAAAGAAAGTCTTTATTTATAATTGTGTATGCTGCATCTATTACTTTCAGTAATTGTACAATTAAAGGGGCAGTAATACATAAAAGTTAACTTTGTTTTCTTGGCATCCTATGTGGAAAGCATACCTAGGTAGGCTCAGGAGCAGCCACACACTACTGGAAACTAGCTGCTGTTTGGTGGCTGCACACTGGAGCACCTGATATGTTCAAAAGTGAACATTATTTAAAATTGTTGTTCTATCTGAATCACAAAAACATTTTAGGTTACATATCCCTTTTTAACAAGACAGACAAACTTAAGTCTTAAGTCTTAATTAAAGGGACATTAAACACAATTTTTTTTCTTTCATGATTTAGAAAGAGCATGCAATTTTAAACAACTTTATTATTTACTTCTATTATCTAATTTGCTTCATTATCCTGATATACTTAGCTGAAAAGCATATCTAGATAGGCCCAGAAGCTGCTGATTGGTGGCTGCACATAGATGCCTCGCATGATTGGTTTACCCATGTGCATTACTATTTCTTCAACAAAGGACATCTAAAGAATGAAGCAAATAAGAATGTTTAAAATTGTACTATCTATCTGAATTATGAAAGAAAAAAATGTGGGTTTTTTGTTCTTTTAACAGGTAGATATATACATATAGAGAAGGAAAAGTTATTTTCTCTCTTCATTCAACACTGCTGCAATTTCTTGTCAAATAAAGCGTTATTTACCCCACCTTGTATAAATAGCCACTCGATCAGCCTTAAAGGAACATTAGAGACATAATTAATTAAAATGGAAGAGTAGTGTGAAAATAATATGAAGATGATTTTTTTTTTAAAGGATTAATATTGAAGAAATAGGTGTCCATGTTAGTCTCTGTAATATAATGGGAGCCACCATGTTATAAGTTAGGCTTGTCTAGGATAAAAAGCCTGTTACCTTGTAGTCTGTCCCCAGCAGGTTTAAATAAGATGATGAATTCACCAAGCTCACAATGTCTTGGAGATATCACTTTTTGTTAGGTCTGTGCATAGTTATTCATTTTCATTTACACTCATTTTTGGATAGCAGAACCATCTCTTTGAAGTGGTATAAACAAGGCAAGAAACTAGTTAAATAAAAATAAAAAGCAATACAAAACAGTGCAGATAATGATTAACGCTTTTTTTTTTTTTTACTGATGTTAATCTGGAGTCATTGGCAGATTCATGTCTCTCCCTTTCTCAAAATGTCTGATAGCTGTTAGTGTGGAATTTTTATGAAGAGAAGATTTTCACAAGCGGATCATAAGTGTAGTTACTCTATCAACACAACATATTTTATACAGCTAGATCTGTCATTTCCATTAATCTACAAGATTTACTTAGATTTAACATTAGGAGAATAGAAGACTGATTTAAATATGTGGAAACGTGTGATTTGCTGAATGGGTTACAGGATTTGTGCACACACATGTGTATATATGTAGGCAAACTGTTCATCTACAGCTAAGGATACTTATGATTATGGGCTGGGACAACAGACAGGATCCTTATTTCATTGTAAGAAAGGGCAAATGTGAGGTCAGGAAACTGTAATGAATCAGTGGGTTTTGTAATTGCTTGTCAGTTATGATAAAAGTTTAAACAGATTGGTTTACTCCTAGCAAGTGCTGAGACAATGGGGGGTCATAGGTCATCCTCTTGTGAGGCTCCTTCATTACTAACAGAGCCCGCCATATATTCTGTATATTCACAATCTCTAGGACCAGCTGATTAGCACCTCCCTACTTTTTGTTTTCTTAAAGGGGCACTAAACCCAAAACATTTCTTTCATGATTCAGATAGAGAATACAATTTTAAACAACATTCCAATTTATTTTTTTTTATCTAATTTGCTTCATTCTTTAGATATAATTTTTGAAGACATAGCAATACACATGGGTGAGCCAATCACATGAGGACTCTATGTGCAACTACCAATCAGCAGCTACTGAGCCTATCTAGATATGCTTTTACTAAAGGATATCATGAGAATGAAGCAAATTAGACAATAGAAGTAAATTAGAAAGTTTTTTTAAATACCATGCTCTTTCTAAATCATTGAAGAAAAAATTTTGTGTTTCATGTCCCTTTAAGTATCATCAAAAGTTTCATGAAAATGTGTAAGCCCTGTGACATTAGCAGCCCATGCAATAACGTCCTAAAACCTACAGAGTGATGCTTTTTGTATGTATTTACTTCTTCACAGATTAAAAAAAGTATTAGTTATGAAGTCTTGGCACCTAGGGCACACTCATACCCTGGGGCAAGTGTATGTGCGTGTTTAGGCCCTGGGATTAAACATTTTAGACTAGTCCTCCTTACTCTGGCTTCTTCTGACATTTCTGTGTGTAGCTCATGTTCTACATATGGCTAGAATACAGAGCATTATGTAGCCGCCGGCCGTTCCTGTATGTCCAAATAATCACTTCATTTGTGTGAGTGGTAGAAGAGAATGCAAGGTTCTGCTTTTTATCTGAAAAATGTAGAGCCATTGTTTGGTATATTATTTAATCTAAAGATGGGCACTTCATAATGTATTCATTTTCTTCTCAGCCATTTAGAGGCGTGTCCCCCTCCACCAGTAGAGTGTTGGGAGTTTTCCTTATCAGCCAGTGAGCATTAAAGGGACAGTCTACTCCAATTTTTGTTATTGTTTAAAAAGATAGATTTATCCCTTTATTACCCATTCCCCAGTTTTGCACAACCAACATTGTTCTATTAATATGTTTTTAACCTGTGTGAATACCTTGTAACTAAGCTTCTTCTGACAGCCCCCTTATAACATGGCTATTTATTGACTTGCATTTTAGCCAATTAGTAAAGTGCCATACACAACTCAATGAGAGAGTTATCTATTTATGGCCCACATGAACTAGCAGTATCCTGTTGTGAAAAGCTAATAAAAAAAGCATGTGACAAGAGGCTGTCTGTAGTGGCTTAGAAACAGGCAGAAATTTAGAGGTTTTATGGTTATAAAGTATATTAATATAACAATGTTGCTTCTGCAAATGTGGGGAATAGGTAGTAAAGGCAATATCTATCTTTTTAAATAATAACAATTTTGGTGTTGACTGTCCCTTTAATTGGAAGCGCACAACTGATACTGCTCTTTTGGTTTATTTAAAAAAAAAAATTGCAGACAAACAATATTGTCTAACTTTAAATACGTTTTTTTTTACGGTTTTCCTTATATAATACAAGAAAAATTGGCAGTTGCATTAAAAGGAAATTAAAAGTAAGTGCAGACACTAGTTACAGGGACATGAAACCCAAAATATTTCTTTTGTGATTAAGAGAGCATGTAAATTTCCAATTTGCTTCATTCTCCATTGGTATCCTTTGTTGAAAAGCAGACCCTAGGCAGGCTCAGGAGCAGCAATGCACTACTGGGAGCTAGTTGCTTATTGGTGGCTGCACATCTATGCCTCTTGTCATTGTCTCACCAGATGTGTTCAGCTAGCCCTCAGTAGTGGATCGCGGTTCCTTCAACAAAGGATACCAAGAACTCAAAGCAGATTAGATGTTAAAAGTAAATTGGAAAGCTGTCTACAATTGTGCGCTCTATCTGGGTCATGAAATAAAAAAATTCTCTTTCATCTCCCTTTAATTACCAGGTTAGTGAACTAAAATATACTGACTGATATATGCAAATATAAATGTTTCAAAACAGGTGTTACAATTCTAATAAATTAAAGGGAAATACTTAGTAAGCTGTTTGGAGTTCCAAGTTGAAGTAATAGATCTGTTATGCTAAACAGCGTTAATGTTTTGTGATTGGTTAATTAAAGAGCAATAAGTAGGGCAGTTTATATGACAGATGATCCAAGTTATGCAAATAGTTTACCTTCGTACTGCTGTGCTCTAGTCTCAGCCTCTACATACGTTAATCTTTCCTGTGAATTAATTGGTCGGGCACTCTGAGCTATTTTGTAACCTCCCTGCATGCATCTGTTAAGTCAATCTGTCACTAATTCAGATAATAAATCACAGTGTTAAAGCAAGTCATGTAACTATTAATTGACTGTAGTTATTAATCTTACAGCATTGACTTCCTTAGCTGAAGATGATTGGTAACACCCAGTATGCATTGCCTCTTGCTCTTCTTCACACATTCTTTAATCTGTAGTTTTATTAGGGTAACCCAGCTTGGTATGACCCCTCATCTGCCATAAAATGAAAATGGAAAGTCACGTTATAAATAAAATACCTGTATATAGGTAAAACACCATTTATATGTGTTGTACGTTTAAGGTTTCCCCTTTGTAATATTGATACTCTTTAAGCCCCCCCAAGTGCCGAATGCACCAGTAGTGCCATGCAGGCACAGCTTAGTGGCACATCATTGTCTCCATAATTTATTTTTAAGGGGGTTTAGAACTGATGCCCAAGCAGTGACGTTACATTTGAGGCAGGAAGATGCTAATGTGGTGAAGGGGGAAGCTTTGTGCTAGGGGCCTGGGAAGAAGAACGTTGCACAGTCCCTTCCAGCTTTGTCTCCCGTTGCTTATGACACTTGACGGTTAACAGCCGTGCATTGATATGCATTCTGCAGCGCCTGTCTCTGCTGCCAGCACACTTGACATGGAGAGGCCTCTTTGTGCTTTTACCTTGAGTGCGAGCAGCAGGTCATCCAGTTAGCAGGGCTTGAATAAGCAGCCCTTGTGCCCACTCTAGTGAACAGAACAGCAGAGTAAGAGCATCCAGGCAACAGACAGGAATCCTAAACGTCGCAGAAATGTCACCCACACATGGCGCAGCAGAAGCCCCAGACAATACTAAGCTTTGTAGTGTTTCCAAAATCAGGTTTGTTAAACGCTCAATGGCCAAGCTCCCTTAATATCAATTGCTTTGTTCTTTTGATACAGAAAAGTTTCAGAATGATATTTAAAGGGATGAAATCTAAAAAATTTCTTTTATCGTTAAGATAGAGAATGCGATTTTACAAAACTTTCTAATTTACTTCGGTTATCAATTTTTCTTCGTTCTCTTGGTATCTTTTCTTGAAAAGTGAGGACATATGCTGGCACACTATATAACCACAACTTTGCAAGAATGTCATTCATTTGCAAGCGCACTAGATGGCAGCACTATTTCCTGCCCTGTAGTGCTCCAGATGCCTACCTAGGTATCTCTTCAACACTGAATATCATGGGAATGAAACAAATTTGATAATAAAAAAAAAAAAAAAAAGTTTCCAATTTACTTCTAAAATTGTATGCTTTGTCTGAATCACAAAATAAAATGTTTGACTTTCATATCCCTTTAAAGGGACAGTCTACACCAGGGATGTCAAACTCATTGCAGTTGCGGGCCATTCTCCATACAAGTGCAGCCCCCCCCTGTACAACTGGTCACCAAAGAACCCTATAAAGGGAAAAAGGAGTTAAGGTGCTGCCTGTGTGTTTACGGGCCGCACACTACCTACATATCTTGCCATTGCTATGTTGGTTGTTTGTGAATTGTATTGAGTGTCTTAATGTTATATTCTTTGGCAACACTAATCAATCATTTGCAAATAGCGTCAGTTTGACACCCCTGGTTTACACCTTAGTTATCTTAAAGGGCCATGATACCCACATTTTTTCTTTCATGATTTAGAAAGAGAATGCATTTTTAAACATCTTTCTAATTTACTTCTATTATCTAATTTTGTTTTATTCTCTTGATATTCATTGCTGTAAAGCATATCTAGATATGCTCAGTAGCTGCTGATTGGTTGCTGCACATAGAAGCCTCATGTGATTGGCTCACCCATGTGCATTGCTTTTTCTTCAACTAAGAATATCTAAAAAATGAAGCAAAATAAATAATAGAAGTAAATTGTAATGTTTAAATTTGTATGTTCTATCTCAATCATGAAAGAAAGATTTTGGGCTTAGTGGCCCTTTAACCCCTTAATGACCAAGGACGTACGCCACACGTCCTCAAAAAAAATACAGTTAATGACGGAGGACGTGTGGCGTACGTCCTTGGTCTGGAAAGCAGCTGGAAGCGATCCTGCACGCTTCCAGCTGCTTTCCGGTTATTGCAGTGATGCCTCGATATCGATGCATCCTGCAATAACCCCCCTTGGCCATCCGATGCAGAGAGAGCCACTCTGTGGCCCTCTCTGCACCGGACATCGGTGGCCGGTAACGTTGGTGGGAGGGAGCAAGTCTGGGAGGCGGGTGGGCGGGATCGGGAGCGGGGGGGGGGGGAGCGCGCATGGGAGCGCGCGCGTGCACGGGGGGCGGCGGGCGGGCGCGTGCACGGGGCGGGAGCGGAAGGGAACCGCTGCACTACAGAAAAATAAACTGGGAAAAGTTAAAAAAAAAAAAGTTTTAAAAGCTGTAAATAAACAGCTAAGGGACCTGGAAGGGGTGGGGGGGTTGATCTTGGGGGGGGGGGGGAAGCTACACTACAGAAAAGGGTATTTTTTTTTAATAAAAAGGCAATTTTTTTTACTAATCTGGGTACTGGCAGACAGCTGCCAGTACCCAAGATGGCGTCTATTAAGGAGGAGGGGTAGGGTTAGAGAGCTGTTTGGTGGGGGATCAGTGAGGCTGGGAGCTAAGGGGGATCCTACACAGCAGCATATGTAAATATGCTAAAAAACACACAAAAAAAAGCCCAAATATAGCTTTTATTTTAGTACTGGCAGAGTTTCTGCCAGTACTTAAGATGGCGGGGACAATTGTGGGGTCGGGGAGGGAAGAGAGCTGTTTGGGAGGGATCAGGGGGTCTCATGTTTCAGGTGGGAGGCTGAGCTCTACACTAAAGCTAAAATTAACCCTGCAAGCTCCCTACAAGCTACATAATTAACCCCTTCACTGCTAGCCATAATACACGTGTGAAATGCAGCGGCATTTGGCGGCCTTCTAAATACCAAAAAGCAACGCCAAAGCCCATATATCTCTGCTATTTCTGAACAAAGGGGATCCCAGAGAAGCATTTACAACCATTTGTGCCATAATTGCATAAGCTGTTTGTAAATAATTTCAGTGAGAAACCTAAAATTGTGAAAAATTTAACGTTTTTTGTAATTTGATCGCATTTGGCGGTGAAATGGTGGCATGAAATATACCAAAATGTGCCTAGATCAATACTTGGGGTTGTCTACTACACTACAGTAAAGCTAAAATTATCCCTAAAAGCTCCCTACATGCTCCATAATTAACCCCTTCACTGCTGGGCATAATACACGTGTAGTGCGCAGTGGCATTTAGCAGCCTTCTAATTACTAAAAGCAAAGCCAAAGCCATATATGTCTGCTATTTCTGAACAAAGGGGATCCCAGAGAAGCATTTACAACCATTTAAGCCATAATTACACAAGCTGTTTGTAAATAATTTCAGTGAGAAACCAAAAGTTTGTGAAAAAATTAGTAAAAAAGTGAACGATTTTTTGAATTTAATCGCATTTGGCGGTGAAATGGTGGCATGAAATATACCAAAATGGGCCTAGATGAATACTTTGGGATGTCTACTAAAAAAAAATATATACATGTCAATGGATATTCAGAGATTCCTGAAAGATATTAGTGTTCTAATGTAACTAGCGCTAATTTTGAAAAATAATGGTTTGGAAATAGCAAAGTGCTACTTGTATTTATGGCCCTATAACTTACAAAAAAAGCAAAGAACATGTAAACATTGGGTATTTCTAAACTCAGGACAAAATTTAGAAACTATTTAGCACGGGTGTTTTTTGGTAGTTGTAGATGTGTAACAGATTTTGGGGGTCATAGTTAGAAAAAGTGTTTTTTTCAATTTTTTCCTCATATTTTATAATTTTTTTTATAGTAAATTATAAGATATGATGAAAATAATGGTATCTTTAGAAAGTCCATTTAATGGCGAGAAAAACGGTATATAATATGTGTGGGTAGAGTAAATGAGTAAGAGGAAAATTACAGCTAAACACAAACACAGCAAAAATGTAAAAATAGCCTTGGTCCCAAACGGACAGAAAATGGAAAAGTGCTGTGGCCATTAAGGGGTTAATGACCACAGCACTTTTCCATTTTCTGTCCGTTTGGGACCAAGGCTATTTTTACATTTTTGCTGTGTTTGTGTTTAGCTGTAATTTTCCTCTTACTCATTTACTCTACCCACACATATTATATACCGTTTTTCTCGCCATTAAATAGACTTTCTAAAGATACCATTATTTTCATCATATCTTATAATTTACTATAAAAAAAAAAAAAAAAAAATATGAGGAAAAAATTGAAAAAAACACACCTTTTCTAACTTTGACCCCCAAAATCTGTTACACATCTACAACCACCAAAAAACACCCATGCTAAATAGTTTCCAAATTTTGTCCTGAGTTTAGAAATACCCAATGTTTACATGTTCTTTGCTTTTTTTGCAAGTTATAGGGCCATAAATACAAGTAGCACTTTGCTATTTCCAAACCACTTTTTTTTTAAAAAATTAGCGCTAGTTACGTTGGGACACTGATATCTTTCAGGAATCCCTGAATATCCATTGACATGTGTATATTTTTTTTTAGAAGACATCCCAAAGTATTGATCTAGGCCCATTTTAGTATATTTCATGCCACCATTTCACCGCCAAATGCGATCAAATAAAAAAAATTGTTCACTTTCTCACAAATTTTTTCACAAACTTAAGGTTTCTCACTGAAATTATTTACAAACAACTTATGCAATTATGAAATAAATGGTTGTAAATGCTTCTCTTGGATCCCCTTTGTTCATAAATAGCAGAGATATATGGCTTTGGCTTTGCTTTTTGGTAATTAGAAGACTGCTAAATGCCACTGCGCATCACACGTGTATTATGCCCAGCAGTGAAGGGGTTAATTGGGGAGCATGTAGGAAGCTTTTAGGGTTAATTTTAGCTTTAGTGTAGTGTAGTAGAGAACACCAAGTATTGATCTAGGCCCATTTTGGTATATTTCATGCCACCATTTCACCGGCAAATGCGATCAAATAAAAAAAAAAAACTTACATTTTTTCACAATTTTAAGTTTCTCACTGAAATTATTTACAAACAGCTTGTGCAATTATGACACAAATGGTTGTAAATGCTTCTCTGGGATCCCCTTTGTTCAGGAATAGCAGACATATATGACTTTGGCGTTGCTTTTTGGTAATTAGAAGGCCGCTAAATGCTGCTGCGCATCACACATGTATTATGGCTAGCAGTGAAGGGGTTAATTAGGTAGTTTGCAGGGAGCTTGCAGGGTTAATTTTAGCTTTAGAGTAGAGCTCAGCCTCCCACCTGACACATCACACCTCCTGATCCCTCCCAAACAGCTTCCTTCCCTCCCCCACCCCACAATTGTCCCCGCCATCTTAAGTACTGGCAGAAAGTCTGCCAGTACTAAAATAAAAGGTAATTTTTTTTTTTTTTTTTTTTTTTGGGGGGGCATATTTACATATGCTGCTTTGTAGAATCTCCCCATAGCCCCCAACCTCCCTGATCCCCCCCCCCCCCCAACAGCTCTCTAACCCTCCCCCTCTGCCTTACTGGGGGCCATCTGTCTGCCAGTACCCAGTTTGGAGAAAAAAAATGGTTTTATTTATTTTTTTTCCACCCGTTTTTTTTCTGTAGTGTAGCTTCCCTCCCTCCACAGAGCACCCAACATTCACTGATAACCTTTTTTTTTAATTTTTACTTACATTGTTTTCTGTAGTGTAGCGGTTCCCTCCCGCTCCCTCCCCGTGCACGCGCCCGCCTCCCCGTGCACGTGCGTGCGTCTGTGCGCGTGTCCGGGCATCCCCGCCCACGATCCCGCCCCCCTCCACATCATCTGGGCCATCGATGGCCGCCACCCGCCTCCCACACACGCTCCCACCCACCAACGATGGAAGCCATAGATATCCGGTGCAGAGAGGGCCACAGAGTGGCCCTCTCTGCATCGGATGGCTACTAAGGGTTATTGCAGGATGCCTCGATATCGAGGCATCACTGCAATAACCGGAAAGCAGCTGGAAGCGAGCAGGATCGCTTCCAGCTGCTTTCCACACCGAGGACGTGCAGGGTACGTCCTTGGTCGTTAAGGGTATTTTTTTAGAGGACGTACCCTGCACGTCCTCGGTTGTTAAGGGGTTAAAGTCTTACCTTAGATTAAGCAGCAAATAGCCTCCTGCACCCCTTTCTATATCATGCAGCAGGGACAGTAAAACAAAAAGATATTTTAAAATGAATATTGGTTCTGGCCACTTTGAAATGGCTGCAAAGCTCTGCCCACTGGTGAGATCACAATCTGTGCTGCATAACAGGCTTCATTAGTAACAAAAGACTCGCTAGTCTGTGCTATTCAGTATAGTGCCTAGATAAGCCCGGATCATGATGTCATCAGTGGGTGGAGCTAGGCAAGCAGTTTCAATGTGGCCAGATGACTAAGGTGTAGACTGTCCCTTTAACAAAACTCCAGTACCTTCATCTAAATCACACTGCTCATAAAATAATGCTAGTAAGTTCATTGAATAGAATATTTGCTGGAATGGTGTCTGGCTACATGAGTTACAAATGTTGCTTGACATGATCTTACTTCCACCTCTTGACAGAGAGCAGCACAGACATTTATTTTCTCAAAACAACAAAAGTTACATTCCATTTGCTGTGCAACTACTGTTTATAATTATGCACTTTGTATTCCTAATTCAACTGCCACTTACTCATGCCGGCTGCCTGTCTCTCACAAAAGCAACAGAAACAAACACCATTGACACCGCCTCACTGGCAGCTAGAATATCATGCAGTAGCAACAGGTATAAGAAAGTCTGTAAGTGACTGAAGCCTCAGCCTTGGGAGCCAAACCCCCAGGGCTCTTCACACACAGCTGATGTGACATGCTGTAATGCTTTAGAGCAGGGGTCGCCAACCTTTCGGACCTCAGGGACCACTAAACTCACAATTTTGAATCCCGTGGACCACTAACATGATTTTTTTTTTTTTTACACATACTGTACATAACTAGTATAACCATATTTAAGTTTACATTATGTATATATTTACACAGTTTTAAGAATTCTTTTTTGGAATTAACTAACTGAATGACAAAACTAAATAAATACTTCCAAATGACAGATGAAGGGTGAGTGCCAACTTTTGAGCTGGAAACAGAGTGGCAGAAAGTGGGGAAAAAAATAATTATGTTTATGTTTAAATCTTTTTATTGAAAAAAGAAAAGAATTGGTAATTTAATACAACCTCGGTGTGAGGGACAACATGTAAAATACATATAAATTACTATTTCCTGTGAGTCTTTAAATATTCCGGAACATCATTTAGTTAGGAGTGGATAGAGTCTATTCCAGGTTTGGTGATTTCCTTTCCGGATAGTCCATGTTTAAAGTCTAGATTCAATAGTGACTCTCAAACAGGTGTTGAGCTATGTGAAGGTATTAGAATCCTTTCATGCTAGCAAATTTAAAGGAAAGAAGGGTGTTGTCCCAACAATGATTAAGTTGAACATTAAAACATTGGTTGATAAAATTAAACTCCGTGAACATTAGAAAGATGAATTAAAAGTAAATAAATACCCCCAATTCTCCAGTCAAAATTTTTTTTTAGGTAGCTTATGGATTAATTAAGAGAGATGCCAACCTCTTCCCGTGTCTGATCAAATTTTGTAACACTCTTTCCTTCAAGCATCTTATTTAGTTGTGACACACCGGTGCTAGACTCCAGTGACTTGTGGCTATTGGCGGAGAGATTCTGATTTACGCATATTATATATGCAAAACATGTATATATATATGTAATGTAATGTAGGAATTTTTTTTTTGTTTTTTTAGTCGATTAATCGAAAAAAATAATCTATTATGAAAATAATCATTAGTTGCAGCCCTACTTTATATGCACTGGGAAACAAAACAATTAGTGTGACTCACTTTATTGCAGTAGTCTGGAACCAAACCAGTAATATCTCCTGAAGTATGTATCTATATAATCGATTATGGATATAGTTGTCAACGAATCTCATAATCGATTAGTTGGTTTGCCATTAGTTGGTCTGTGCACGACACAAGCTGCTTCACGCCAATGAGCTCCTGCACATGGTATTCTGTTTTATGGTTATGCCCTTAGCCTAAAGGACGTCTACAGACGTTTACTTTTCATTTTTTCAGGACAGTATAAATTTACAGCTACTCCTGGCTTATGTGCAACCCAGAAATAAAATAGGAGTCAGCATTTGGATAGTTTATATTAAATCAGCTGATTTGGGACTATGCTTTGCATGATATGCTGTAGTGCCAAGCTCGTTATTCTGTTTGCACAGTTATTAGTGCATCTCTTGCTTTTGCTGATTTATATGTACTGTATAGATAAATGTGTAAGGCTGTGTCCTGTTATTGATATATAGGGTCCAAATGGCCCTGATACCCCTGTTTCCGCGCGAGCCTTTAGGCTCGCCGGAAATGGGAAACAGCAGTTAGGAAACAGCAGTTAGGAAACAGCGGTCTTAAGACCCACTGCTACTTAACTGATCCGCTGCGTATGAGCGGCGGACAGCAATCAATCGATCAGATACGATCGGGTTGATTGACACCCCATGCTAGCGGACGAATGACGGCAAATCTGCAGGGGGTGGCATTGCATAAGCTGTGCGGATCATGTCGGACAGACGTTTAATAAATCAGCCCTTAGCACTTTTTTTCTTTTTTTTTTTTTTTTAAATATTTTTTATTAAGTGTAATATGTACCAAATTTAACCTCTATAAGTATATAGCTGTTATTTTAAGAGTGGACTAGATATTTTTTCCCCTAACCTTATAACTAGTTATTTACCACTATTCAAGATACTTTTATGTTAGAATGAAGTACAGGCTTACTTTGAGTGGCCCCTTGCATTGGTGGAGCTAATAGATATTAATTATAGATAATTTATTAATAGATAATTATCTCACCCTGGTGAAATTGGTAAAACCCTGCTTATGCATCTCAGGCACCTCAACACCACCTGAGCGCCTCTTCTGTGCTGCAGGCAAAATAGCTTGCAAAAAGAGAGCCAGCCTCAGCCAAGAACATGTGGTCATGTTGACATTTTTGCATTTCAATGCAAAGTTTCTGGAAGAATGAATAACAGAATATTATAAACAGTGATAGTCTATCTCTTTCTAGTTCTTTCTAGTTCTACATTTTTTTAAAAACTTTGTGGTATTGTTTTTCTATATTAAAAAAAATTGTTCTGCTGTTTAACAATTGTACAGTTGTGTTAATATAAAGGTTTATTTGTAACACTCAGTTTGTGGGTTTTATTTTAAATATATATATTTTTTTTCTATATGATTAGTCGATTAATCGAAAAAATAATCGGCCGATTATGAAAATAATCGTTAGTTGCAGCCCTAGAGGTATGTGTGTGTGTGTATATACTCCTCAAAAAAAAACCACTTTACAACTTTTATTAATTTCTAGGTATTTCTGAAAAACTAAAGTTTTATATTATGAAAGTCTGTATACTTTTTCATTAAAATGCATTTTTTTTTAATAAAGTCCATAAATGGTTCTGCTAGTCGAACATGGCTCGGCAAAGGACGAATTAGGAAACAGTTTCCGTATAACACAGCTTGAAAGCACTGTTTGGCATAGGAATCACGTTTTTAGGGTATTCTATAATTATCTCACCTCTGACTGATTTCACGTGTTACAATGTATGGAAGAGTACTATTAACAGTCAATGTAGGTTGCAGATTGCTTCCATGGTGACCGAAAAAGCTCAAAGTAAACCTTCCTTAAAGACAAAGTCTACACCGAGACTGTAGACTGTCCCTTTAACTGGTCTTAAGTATGAAAATAATTGCACCAAGATTAGGCCGTTCATTGCTAGCACTGCTTGTATAGGCTTGTGTTGTGTCTAGGGCGACTGCAGTTTAAGATTAGCTAGCAGTGCACTGCTTGTATAGGCTTGTGTTGTGTCTAGGGCGACTGCACTTATTAGCTAGCAGTGCACTGCTTGTATAGGCTTGTGTTGTGTCTAGGGCGACTGCAGTTTAAGATTAGCTAGCAAGTTGCAAGTGCCAAGCGTTGTGTCCCCTGAATGAATGTACAACCTTTGATCTGCTTCTGATGGCTGTTGACAGTGGCAGCTGCCTATTGTTTGGAAAGGATTTAGAGAGCGTGTCATAACTGTTTCAGCCAACTTAATCTCTGCAAATTGCTGAACTGTAAAGGAGGAAGCCTTGGTCACACAAAACCTTCTAGATTATTTTTTTTATTCTAACATTAATTAAACTTCCATGACTCAGATAGGTCATTTAATTTTAAACAACTTTCTAAGTCACTTTTATCATCAAATTTGCTTTGTTCTTTTGGTATTATTAGTTGAAAGCTAATCTTAGGTAGGCTCATAGGCTAATTTCTAAGCCCTTGAAGACAGCCCCTTACCTCAATTCATTTGACAATTTTTCACTGCTAAAGAGAGTTAGTTCATGTGTGTCATATAGGTAACATTGTGCTTACACCCGTGGAGTTACTTATGAGGGCACGGATTGGCTAAAATGCAAATTTGTCAAAAAACAACTGAAAAAAGGGGGCAGTTTGCAGAGGCTTACATACAAGGTAATCACATAGGTAAAAAGAATATTAATATAACCGTGTTTATGCAAAACTGGGGAATGGGCCATAAAGGGATTATCTATCACTTTAAATGATAACAATTCTGGAGTAGACTGTCCCTTTAAACCAGGGCTTGACAAACCCATGAGCCACTGGCTCCTAGAATTTTACCCCTGGCTCCTAACTTTTTGCGTTATTCTCTCTATATCTATATTCAAATACCACTGTCTGGCTCCTTAACCCTTTCGTGTCAGGGCTAAAGTGCCTATATCGGAACAACTGTTCCGATGTAGACAAATTGAAACCAATTATTGGATCGTGTCTTGGGGGCGTCCCTACAACCCTAGGAACGCCCTCCAGACCGCGATCAAATCCTGACAGCACAGAAGGCTTCAGGACAGCCGTTAGCTATGACGTTCTATTCCGTCATAACTACTTTAAAGCCCAGTCTAATTATGACGGGATAGAACGGCATAACGGCTTTAAAAGGTTAATATTCTTACTGGCTCCTACATTTTTAACAGGTCTGTCGACCCTCTGCTTTAAACCCTCATTCTTGAGTCCTGAATTTGAGCTAAGAAAAGGATATCTGCAGTATTATACGTAGTAACTTGGGGTTCTTTCTATACGTAATACTTATGTCCCATCTGTTAACCTTTTTTCCGTTACAGGAACATGAAATCCAATTTTTTTCTTTCATAGTTTAGATAGAGCATGCAATTTTAAACAACTTTCCAATTTACTTCTATTATCTAATTTGCTTCATTCTCTTGATGACCTGATTGGTGGCTGCACATAGATGCCTCGTGTGATTGGCTTACCCCTTTGCATTGCTATTTCTTCAACAAAGGATACCTGAAGAATGAAGCAAATTAAATAATGGAAGTAAATTGGAATGTTGTTTAAAATTATATTCTCTATCTCAATCATGAAAGAAAAATGTGGGGTTTAATGTCCCTTTAAATTATACACATGTTAAGCAAAAACACCCTTTTTTTGGCACCTAAAAAAACTCGCTCATGTTACCTCTATTCTCTTTGTGGCGTCTAAATCCCCTCCACCCCCACCATCTCAAAAAAAAAAAAAAAAAAAGATTTTGGCATAGCCTTTTACATTTAATCTTTTTATCTTTTGCTTTTTAAAAAAGATCTTTTGGTGCCAACTAAAGCAGTACAGATACTTAATGACCATTTTTAGTAAAGACAGAGGCCATAACCTTATGCTGCTGTGACTCGCAGTGCAAGATACAGAATACAAGGTGTCTTTAACACATCACAGTCATTCTTTCTGTACAGAAACACTGTGCTACGTTATGTAATCTATTTTGTTCCAAACATCCCTGCAGGCTAAACATGGTTACTTAACAAAGAAACTCTCAAAAGAAGTGTTTCTGCTCTGCTGACCGAGGCAATTGTTTGTACATGTGTTTAGTTATTGCCCATTCGCTAACATTGGTTAAAGTGCACTTAGTCGCTTCAGTATAATAATGAATCACAATTTATTCATAGCTCTGGTTAAGAATTGCCAATACACAACCACCCCAGCTGCGTCTTTTCCCCTTCGTCTCTAACTCATCCCAATCTAACAGTTTTTTAGAGGATGATACAATGTGTACCATATAGAGGAAATGTTGTTGTTCGTCTGCCAAAAACTAGTTAGGAAGACAATTTCATTTCTAAATAAATAAATGGACAATGTTATTATCATTATTTTCATATGGGGTTGTGCATATATATATATATATATGGTATATACTCCATTGATTACACTGCTCAGCAATGAAAATGTTTCAGACTCGAAAATACTAATAAATGATTTCAGCATACAAAAAATGAATATGACATTTAAATCTCTGTTGGCTCTCTGTCCCGAGATATAGCCCAAGGGTAATGAGAAAGCGTCCTGGGAAGCTTTTATAGGTGTTGTGCAAGGCTTCTTGGGTAACCGAAAAGCTGGAAACTATGTTGAGCTTGCAAACAACCTTCTAGAAAAGTATCTTCAATTAAGCTGCAACAAGGCACTCAAAATCCACTTTCTCAACTCTTATCTGGACTTCTTCCCTGACAACTGCAGTACAGTGAGCGAAAAGCATGGTGAGCGGTTCCACCAAGACATTTCAGTAATGGAACATAGATATCAGTGTAGGTGGAAGGATTCTATGCTCGCTGACTACTGTTGCACAAGAGATGCCCCAGAAAAGTACAACAAGCGACAAGCAAAGAGTAGGTTCTCTAGTTAATAGTCCACTATTTGAGATAAAGCTTTCAATTGATGTAGGTTTTTACATTTTGTGTTATTTGCAATTGGTTGAATGAAAACAATTTTAATTTTTGTTGTATCAAGAAAATATCAGATTGTTGTAATGTTGTTTGTCACTATGACAATATTACTAAAGTGCAAGTAGTCTTATCTCAAAAACTAGGGCTAATAAAAAATTCTGAAGTCATATTTGTTTTTGAAGACCCAAAATTAGTAAAGTATGACTTTTTATTTTAGTAGTAAGGAAATTGTAAAAATGCTTTTGTTAAACAGTGTTATTGATTGAAATATTGTGCAGAGTAACTTTGAGAAAAGCAAAGGGGCAGTTATTTACAATGCATGATATATTGTGCAGCCCCCTCTATAGTATTTATATAATGATTACAATATTACCTGTTATGAGATAGCAGAAGTGGTGGTGGTACTCAGTTCTGGTGAGTACACAAAAAGCTGTGTGTGTGTGTGTGTGTATATATATATATATATATATATATATATATATATATATATATATATATATATATATATATGTATATGTGTGTGTGTATGTATATATATATATATATATATATATTTATTTATTATGTGAACAGTCCAGCACTCCAGACGACTCCTGGTGCCCAGGGTGCAACAAATAGAGCAATGAAGTCAGTAAAGAAAGTGCACTCACTGGTTTTTATTTGCTTTTTTAATGTTAACACTTATAATCTATGTGTTTGTGTGTATGTATATATATATATATATATATATATATATATATATATATATATATATATATATATATGTGTGTATATATATATATCGTTCATACTGTTGTATAAATCCTTTCTTAAAGGGGTCTACTATAGAATTGTTATTGTTTAAAACGATAGATAATCCCTTTATTACCCATTCCCCAGTTTTGCATAACCAACACAGTTATATTAATATACTTTTTACCTCTGTGATTACCTTGTATCTAAGCCTCTGCAGACTGTACCCTTATTTCAGTTCTTTTGACAGACTTGCATTTTAGCCATATAGTACTGACTAATCGGAGTTATCTCTGTGGCACACATGAACTAGCGCTGTCTAGCTATGGAAAAACTATCAAAATGCACTGAAATAAGATGCAGCCTTCAAGGGTTTAGAAATTATAATGTGAACCTACCTAGGTTTAGCTTTCAACAAAGAATACAAAGAGAGCAAAACAAATTTAATGATAAAAGTAAATTGGAAAGTTGTTTAAAATTACATGCCCTATCTGAATCATGAAAGTTTTTTTAATTTTGACTAGACTGTCCCTTTTAATTTGGTTTATCTTTTTTAGTTTCTAATCACAAATAGCTTGTTATAAACTTATCTGATATAAAGAGATTTGAAATAGGCGGCTGTGGTATAAATAGGGTTTGTGGTATAATAAATGGTCATTTTTAACTTGAATCTCACAGGCTGGTTTTGTAGTTAACTGTTGTAGTGTGATCATAGCAATCTGGTGGCATTGAGTAGGGTATTTTTCCCCCTGTGTGGGTCATAGATGGAGAAACAGTAAGACGCTCATTTTTTATGACATTTTAATGCATTTGGAATATTGCTAGTGTAGACATAACTAAAACATTGTAATTACTCTGCTAATTTTTTAAATGCTGAACTCTGTTGTACAGACAGGTTACAATTTTTTGTCTTTCATATTTTTACAGATTTTATTTGAATCACTAGAAGTTTACTAATGGCAATACAAATAAACCCTGATTGCAGTGACTGGAGAGAGAGATGTATCTTCTGGGAAATATGGGTTCTCCTAAACGTTGTATAAGATGATATTCCGAACAGGGCTAGAGAATGGTTAATTCTTAATGTAGAGAGTTGATTTTCTCTCAGAGGCATATAGATTACAACAGTTTTGGTGGATTCCAGCTCCTTAGTTACGTGCTGCTTTTAAAACATCTGGGTTCAACCAGTCCCAACTGGCTGATTCAACTTTGATCTTAATATCTGGGGATTGTAAGATTAGCAAAAGCAGTATTCTCATGGTCCAGTAGTGAATACAGACACTTCTCTCTTTCCAGAGTTGTGTGTACGGTATTACCTGTCCCTGGAGCAAGAACTGGATGTTTATATTGCATAATGTTGGCGACTGATATTCTTTCAGGGACTAGCCAAGAAAATAGTTAATGCCTCATTTTAAATTGCTGGAAACTTAATAGAATTAATCTTTACTTGTAGAATGCCACTGTGTTATGCAGCATTGAGTACATTATCATTGGGGTATACCATAAAATACAATCAGACGTAACAATGTAAATTGATACAGGAGCGGAAGGGCTCTGCTTTAATCTGTTTGATAGGTCAGTGTTCTTTAATAATGTTTTCCCCTTTACAAGCTGCAAAGTATAACATTTACGTTTATGTAAAATAACTTTTTGCTTTTTGAAACCACAATCCATTAAAATGGGCTTAGCTCGTAGGAAGAGAAGCCCTCACTATCTCAACATTCTATATACACAGGCTTCCATAGTTTATCTCTGTATGCATAGATAAAGCCCACTACTTAGGTACTGTTGTACCGTCTTGTACTTACTAAAATCTAGTGTAGTGTGTATCTCATGCAAGCCTTACTCATTTTATTACTAATATAATATATTTGAAACTATTAATGAAACGTTAAACTCAACATTTCATTAGGTGTGAATATTATTAGTTGGATCAATGCTTAACCACCTGAAGAGAAGAGGACAGGCTACCCCCAAGCTGTTTCCTTAACACATGTGTGTAAACAGTTAATGCTATATATTTGTAGTGGTTTGTGATTGGTTAGAAATAATCCTTTTCTTCTGTTATGTGTGATCAGTCCACGGGTCATCATTACTTCTGGGATATAACTCCTCCCCAACAGGAAATGCAAGAGGATTCACCCAGCAGAGCTGCATATAGCTCCTCCCCTCTACGTCAGTCCCAGTCATTCTCTTGCACCCAACGACTAGATAGGATGTGTGAGAGGACTATGGTGATTATACTTAGTTTTTATGACTTCAATCAAAAGTTTGTTATTTTACAATAGCACCGGAGCGTGTTATTACTTCTCTGGCAGAGTTTGAGGAAGAATCTACCAGAGTTTTTTACTATGATTTTAACCGGAGTAGTTAAGATCATATTGCTGTTCTCGGCCATCTGAGGGAGGTAAAAGCTTCAGATCAGGGGACAGCGGGCAGATGAATCTGCATTGAGGTATGTAGCAGTTTTTATTTTCTGAATGGAATTGATGAGAAAATCCTGCCATACCGTTATAATGACATGTATGTATACACTTCAGTATTCTGGGGATGGTATTTCACCGGAACTACTCTGTTAAAAGTCACTAATCCTTTTAATAAGTATTTATCATGTTAAACGTTTTTGCTGGAATGTAGAATCGTTTACATTTCTGAGGTACTGAGTGAATAAATATTTGGGCATTATTTTCCACTTGGCAGTTGTTTGGTTTTAATTGTGACAGTTTCGTTTCTCTTCACTGCTGTGTATGAGGGAGGGGCCGTTTTTGGCGCTCTTTGCTACGCATCAAAAAATTCCAGTCAGTTACTCTTATATTTCCTGCATGATCCGGTTCATCTCTGACAGATCTCAGGGGTCTTCAAACTTCTTTGGAGGGAGGTAGATTCTCTCAGCAGAGCTGTGAGAATTTTATATTGACTGTGAATAAAAACGTTGCTCTATAATTTTTATGTCAAATTTAATTATTGTTATTTTACTAATGGGAACAAACCTTTGCTAAAAGTTGTGTTGTTTTAAAGTTTGATGCTATAACTGTTTTTCAGTTCATTGTTTCAACTGTCATTTAATCGTTTAGTACCTCTTTGAGGCACAGTACGTTTTTGCTAAAAAAGATTATAACCAAGTTGCAAGTTTATTGCTAGTGTGTTAAACATGTCTGACTCAGAGGAAGATATCTGTGTCATTTGTTCCAATGCCAAGGTGGAGCCCAATAGAAATTTATGTACTAACTGTATTGATGCTACTTTAAATAAAAGTCAATCTGTACAATTTGAACAAATTTCACCAAACAGCGAGGGGAGAGTTATGCCGACTAACTCGCCTCACGCGGCAGTACCTGCATCTCCCGCCCGGGAGGTGCGTGATATTATGGCGCCTAATACATCTGGGCGGCCATTACAGATAACATTACAAGATATGGCTACTGTTATGACTGAAGTTTTGTCTAAATTACCAGAACTAAGAGGCAAGCGTGATCACTCTGGGGTGAGAACAGAGTGCGCTGACAATACTAGGGCCATGTCTGATACTGCGTCACAGCTTGCAGAGCATGAGGACGGAGATCTTCATTCTGTAGGTGACGGTTCTGATCCAAACAGATTGGATTCAGATATTTCAAATTTTAAATTTAAATTGGAGAACCTCCGTGTATTACTAGGGGAGGTCTTAGCAGCTCTCAATGATTGTAACACCGTTGCAATACCAGAGAAACTGTGTAGGTTGGATAAATACTTTGCGGTACCGGCGAGTACTGACGTTTTTCCTATACCTAAGAGACTAACTGAAATTGTTACTAAGGAGTGGGATAGACCCGGTGTGCCGTTCTCACCCCCTCCAATATTTAGAAAGATGTTTCCAATAGACACCACCACTCGGGACTTATGGCAAACGGTCCCTAAGGTGGAGGGAGCAGTTTCTACTTTAGCTAAGCGTACCACTATCCCGGTGGAGGATAGCTGTGCTTTTTCAGATCCAATGGATAAAAAATTAGAGGGTTACCTTAAGAAAATGTTTGTTCAACAAGGTTTTATATTGCAACCCCTTGCATGTATCGCGCCGATTACGGCTGCGGCAGCATTTTGGATTGAGTCTCTGGAAGAGAACCTTAGTTCATCTACGCTAGACGACATTACGGACAGGCTTAGAGTCCTTAAACTAGCTAATTCATTCATTTCGGAGGCCGTAGTACATTTAACCAAACTTACGGCTAAGAACTCAGGATTCGCCATACAGGCACGTAGGGCGCTGTGGCTAAAATCCTGGTCAGCTGATGTTACTTCTAAGTCCAAATTACTTAATATACCTTTCAAGGGGCAGTCTTTATTTGGGCCCGGTTTGAAAGAAATTATCGCTGACATTACAGGAGGTAAGGGCCACGCCCTACCTCAAGACAAAGCCAAAGCTAAGGCTAGACAGTCTAATTTTCGTCCCTTTCGGAATTTCAAAACAGGAGCAGCATCAACCTCCACTGCACCAAAACAGGAGGGAGCTGTTGCTCGTTACAGGCAAGGCTGGAAGCCTAACCAGTCCTGGAACAAGAGCAAGCAGGCCAGGAAACCTGCTGCTGCCCCAAAGACAGCATGAACCGAGAGCCCCCGATCCGGGACCGGATCTAGTGGGGGGCAGACTTTCTCTCTTCGCCCAGGCCTGGGCAAGAGATGTTCAGGATCCCTGGGCGCTAGAGATCATATCTCAGGGATACCTTCTAGACTTCAAATTATCTCCCCCAAGAGGGAGATTTCATCTGTCAAGATTGTCAACAAACCAGATAAAGAAAGAAGCGTTTCTACGCTGTGTACAAGATCTGTTATTAATGGGAGTGATCCATCCGGTTCCGCGGTCGGAACAAGGACAAGGGTTCTACTCAAACCTGTTTGTGGTTCCCAAAAAAGAGGGAACTTTCAGGCCAATCTTAGATTTAAAGATTCTAAACAAATTCCTAAGAGTTCCATCGTTCAAAATGGAAACTATTCGGACAATCTTACCCATGATCCAAAAGGGTCAGTACATGACCACAGTGGATTTAAAAGATGCTTACCTTCACATACCGATTCACAAAGATCATCACCGGTATCTAAGGTTTGCCTTCTTAGACAGGCACTACCAGTTTGTAGCTCTCCCATTCGGATTGGCTACGGCTCCAAGAATCTTCACAAAGGTTCTGGGTGCCCTTCTGGCGGTACTAAGACCGCGAGGGATTTCGGTAGCTCCGTACCTAGACGACATTCTAATACAAGCTTCAAGCTTTCAAACTGCCAAGTCTCATACAGAGTTAGTTCTGGCATTTCTAAGGTCGCATGGATGGAAAGTGAACGAAAAGAAGAGTTCTCTTTTTCCTCTCACAAGGGTTCCATTCTTGGGGACTCTTATAGATTCTGTAGAAATGAAGATTTACCTGACAGAAGACAGGTTAACAAAGCTTCAAAATGCATGCCGTGTCCTTCATTCCATTCAACACCCGTCAGTAGCTCAATGCATGGAGGTGATCGGCTTAATGGTAGCGGCAATGGACATAGTACCTTTTGCACGCCTACACCTCAGACCGCTGCAATTGTGCATGCTAAGTCAGTGGAATGGGGATTACTCAGATTTGTCCCCTACTCTGAATCTGAATCAAGAGACCAGAAATTCTCTTCTATGGTGGCTTTATCGGCCACACCTGTCCAGGGGGATGCCATTCAGCAGGCCAGACTGGACAATTGTAACAACAGACGCCAGCCTACTAGGTTGGGGCGCTGTCTGGAATTCTCTGAAGGCTCAGGGACTATGGAATCAGGAGGAGAGTCTCCTTCCAATAAACATCCTGGAATTGAGAGCAGTTCTCAATGCCCTTCTGGCTTGGCCCCAATTAACAACTCGGGGGTTCATCAGGTTTCAGTCGGACAACATCACGACTGTAGCTTACATCAACCATCAGGGAGGGACAAGAAGCTCCCTAGCAATGATGGAAGTATCAAAGATAATTCGCTGGGCAGAGTCTCACTCTTGCCACCTGTCAGCAATCCACATCCCGGGAGTGGAGAACTGGGAGGCGGATTTCTTGAGTCGCCAGACTTTTCATCCGGGGGAGTGGGAACTTCATCCGGAGGTCTTTGCCCAAATACTTCGACGTTGGGGCAAACCAGAGATAGATCTCATGGCGTCTCGCCAGAACGCCAAACTTCCTCACTACGGGTCCAGATCCAGGGATCCGGGAGCGGTTCTGATAGATGCTTTGACAGCACCTTGGAACTTCGGGATGGCTTATGTGTTTCCACCCTTCCCGCTGCTTCCTCGATTGATTGCCAAAATCAAACAGGAGAGAGCATCAGTGATTCTAATAGCGCCTGCATGGCCACGCAGGACTTGGTATGCAGATCTAGTGGACATGTCATCCTGTCCGCCTTGGTTTCTACCTCTAAGACAGGACCTTCTGATACAGGGTCCATTCAAACATCAAAATCTAACTTCTCTGAAGCTGACTGCTTGGAAATTGAACGCTTGATTTTATCAAAACGTGGTTTTTCTGAGTCGGTTATTGATACCCTGATACAGGCTAGGAAGCCTGTTACCAGAAGGATTTACCATAAAATATGGCGTAAATACCTATACTGGTGCGAATCCAAAGGTTACTCCTGGAGTAAGGTTAGGATCGCTAGGATATTGTCCTTTCTACAAGAAGGTTTAGAAAAGGGTTTATCAGCTAGTTCATTAAAGGGACAGATTTCAGCTCTGTCCATCTTGTTACACAGGCGTCTGTCAGAAAATCCAGACGTCCAGGCCTTTTGTCAGGCTTTAGTTAGAATCAAGCCTGTGTTTAAAGCTGTTGCTCCGCCATGGAGTTTAAACTTAGTTCTTAACGTTTTACAGGGTGTTCCGTTTGAACCCCTTCATTCCATTGATATAAAATTGTTATCTTGGAAAGTTCTGTTTTTAATGGCTATTTCCTCGGCTCGAAGAGTCTCTGAGTTATCAGCCTTACATTGTGATTCTCCTTATCTGATTTTTCACTCAGACAAGGTAGTTCTGCGTACTAAACCTGGGTTCTTACCTAAGGTAGTCACTAACAGGAATATCAATCAAGAGATTGTTGTTCCATCCTTGTGTCCAAATCCTTCTTCAAAGAAGGAACGTCTTCTACACAATCTGGATGTAGTTCGTGCCCTCAAGTTCTACTTGCAGGCAACTAAAGATTTTCGCCAAACTTCTTCCCTGTTTGTCGTTTATTCTGGACAGAGGAGAGGTCAAAAAGCTTCTGCTACCTCTCTCTCCTTTTGGCTTCGTAGCATAATACGTTTAGCCTATGAGACTGCTGGACAGCAGCCTCCTGAAAGAATTACAGCTCACTCCACTAGAGCTGTGGCTTCCACTTGGGCCTTTAAGAATGAGGCCTCTGTTGAACAGATTTGCAAGGCTGCAACTTGGTCTTCGCTTCATACTTTTTCCAAATTTTACAAATTTGACACTTTTGCTTCTTCGGAGGCTATTTTTGGGAGAAAGGTTCTTCAGGCAGTGGTTCCTTCTGTATAATGAGCCTGCCTATCCCTCCCGTCATCCGTGTACTTTTGCTTTGGTATTGGTATCCCAGAAGTAATGATGACCCGTGGACTGATCACACATAACAGAAGAAAACATAATTTATGCTTACCTGATAAATTCCTTTCTTCTGTTGTGTGATCAGTCCACGGCCCGCCCTGTTTTAAGGCAGGTAAATATCTTTTAAATTATACTTCAGTCACCACTTCACCCTTGGTTACTCCTTTCTCGTTGATTCTTGGTCGAATGACTGGGACTGACGTAGAGGGGAGGAGCTATATGCAGCTCTGCTGGGTGAATCCTCTTGCATTTCCTGTTGGGGAGGAGTTATATCCCAGAAGTAATGATGACCCGTGGACTGATCACACAACAGAAGAAAGGAATTTATCAGGTAAGCATAAATTATGTTTTTGTTCTGAAGAACAAGGAAATCAATGAAATGAGAGGAAAACCCCCCCCCATAAAATAATATGCTCATTTTACAAAATAAAGCTGCATTATTCATTGCAAAATTCTTCTCCGAATGCAGTGTTTATCATGCAGCTTACAATTTGTGTTTCATGTCCCTTTAATGATCCTGTATGTTGTGTGTTTTTTTTTTAACTTGTTCACAAACAGCCTGTACCCTTCCAGCAACGCATCTAATCTTATATTGATGTGTAGCCAGCTTGGGCATGTGATTTGCTGCAGTTTACATAAAAATAACATTTTGTACCCAGGTCTCAAGGTGAGTTTTTGTTTCATTCATCCTAGTATGTACTGCAATAAGTGCATCAACATCTACAGGCATTCTTATTCAATTCCTGCCTCTTTATCTGTGGATGGGTTAAGAGCAGCTGCTCCTGCCAAGAGGCAAGTGTTGTGGTCAGTAAATCACCCGGGGGACATTGTTGTGGCTGAGGGCTCTCAGATCAGCCTTTTGTTAATGTCACACAGCAGGATCAGGACAGGAGCCAAATCTGCGGGCGCCCTTTGTGTGAGATGCCTGGCACATCTGTGCTGGAGGTGCCCAGCATGTCAGCTGAGCAATGCAAGGCCAGGGTTAGTGAGATGGGAATAAAGGGAGAGAGACTGGCATTAAAGCAAGGCAGCAAGAGGCCAGAGCTGCAGTTTATCCTGTAGTGTTTATAACAAGTTCAGTTGCTCTGCATGTTTCTAATATACTTACACACTAATCATGCCTGAGAAGTAAGCACTGATCAGGGGCATATATAACAGTGTTGTCTTTGTATAGGTAAATATTGGTGGCGGGAAGCCAGCGCTATTCTTCTTTTAAGAGCCTGACGGTATCTATATTAAGTAATACTAAAAAAAGATGACTCAAGTATAAATTATATATATATAAAAAAAATCTCTAAATAGCAGTTTCTACAGTGTAAAAAATATTTTGTTTAGTTGTGTCTTCCTTCTGTGTCTTGTGGTCGCACTGTTGTTGTCAGTTTCTCACGGAAGATAAACCAGCAGAATATGTGCACATAAACACTTCAGGGGATCAGAAAGGAAAATTAGAGGGCAGCAAGTGGGCTGCAAAACAAAAATGTCTTGACACACGAAGACCTTACATGCCCTCCGTTAGGCGGTATCGCACTGTAACAAGCTGATGCTTACACCTTCCTGAGAAATTGACTAGCTCAATTTACTGCTATTGATTTCTGCAAGTTGGGCAATCTGCAATATTGTTTCTCTTATGTGTGGTACAGGGAAACAGATACTGCAATATGTTTCATTGGCAGAGAAAATGGAAAAGCTAGTGTATATGCTAGTAAATGTTTTATCTTAGACCAATAAATTATAGAAAGTAAATTGTATGACAGCAGAGCCATAGACCATTTTGTTAAAGGGCCACTGTAAGTAAATATTTTCTATGCCTATTACTAACTAACTACCCCAAATACGCTTTTTATCAATAGCATTTCATTAACATAGCTCTACCGTATATCAGAAATCTTGTCTGCAAATTTAATTGTTTTCCAAACCCACTCCTTGGGTATCCTTTGCTCTGTACCAATCCGTTTACAATACCTAGGTTTCAAAATGGCGCTTTAAACACAAAGTTATTGGTTTAAGTATTTTGAACACTCCGTGCTGAAAATAGTGGGCAGGATAACGTGACATCATCGGCGAATAAAAGATATAACTTTTAGAACGTTGTGAAACTTCGTTTTGGAGAAAATATAGGTCAGTAGGTTTTAATTAATGTTTATTGACTTTAATATGTTAGTTGTTTAGCTTAAAAATTATAACAGACAGTAATCCTTTAATGATTCTGCACAAAGGTGCCCAAATAAGCTATAGCTATATCATATTTACTATAATTTAGTTATAAATTAATTTATTATATATTTAACAGACATTTGTCACTCATTCTTTAAATGTAAGGGTATAATCGCACACAACCTTCTCCGTTTTGAGTATTGGAGTTCTTAGCAATTGTAGAAGCCAAACCTGTTTCTTAACCTGCTGTAATAAGGGATGGCCAGTGTAAGAATCAGAGAGCAAAGCCATGCTAATATTTGGAAAATTAGACTGTGATTACCAAATTCAAATCATGCACTCATTCAAATATTTTGTAGCACTGTCCGTTTTCTATATAAGTATTTTTTAGTGTTTATCCTTTAATTGCAAGAAAGCGGAGTTTAAAGGGACAGTCAACACTAAAATTGATATTGTTTAAAAAGATAGATAACTCGTTTACTACCCATTCCCCGGCTTTGACAACCAACATTGTTATAGTAATATACTTTCTCTTGTTAAGTGTATCCAGTCCACGGATCATCCATTACTTGTGGGATTTTCTCCTTCCCAACAGGAAGTTGCAAGAGGATCACCCACAGCAGAGCTGCTATATAGCTCCTACCCTCACTTCCATATCTAGTCATTCTCTTGCAACTCTCAACAAAGATGGACGTAGTAAGAGGAGAGTGGTGTATTATAGTTAGTTTTTTAACTTCAATCAAAAGTTTGTTATTTTTAAATGGTACCGGAGTGTACTGTTTCATCTCAGGCAGCATTAGAAGAAGAATCTGCCTGTGATTTCTATGATCTTAGCAGAAGTAACTAAGATCCACTGCCGTTCTCACATATTCTGAGGAGTGTGGTAACTTCAGAGGGGGAATGGCGTGCAGGTTTTCCTGCAATAAGGTATGTGCAGTTAATATATTTCTAGGGATGGAATTTGCTAGAAAAATGCTGCTGATACCGGATTAATGTAACTTAAGCCTTAAATGCAGTGATAGCGACTGGTATCAGGCTTATTAACAGAGATACATACTCTTATAAAAGTGTAATATAAAACGTTTGCTGGCATGTTAATCGTTTTTATATATGTTTGGTGACAAAACTTATTGGGGCCTAGTTTTTTTCCACATGGCTGGCTTGATTTTTGTCTAGAAACAGTTTCCTGAAGCTTTCCACTGTTGCAATATGAGTGGGAAGGGCCTATTTTAGTGCTTTTCTGTGCAGATAAAAATACTGACAGAGACATTCAGCTTCCCTCTGCATGATACAGGACATCTCTGAAGGTCTCAAAAGTCGTGTTTGAGGAGGGTAACAATCACAGTAGACTGTGGCAGTTGTGACTGTGTTTAAAAAACGTTTTTGTCATTTATTATTCTGTTTTTGTTATTAAGGGGTTAATCATCCATTTGCAAGTGGGTGCAATGCTCTGCTGACTTGTTACATACACTGTAAAACTTTTGTTAGTGTAACTGCCTTTTTTCACTGTTATTTCAAATTTTGTCAAAATTGGTTTCTCTTAAAGGCACAGTAACATTTTTTATATTGCTTGTTAACTTGCTTTAAAGTGTTTTCCAAGCTTGCTAGTCTCATTGCTAGTCTGTACAAACATGTCTGAAACAGAGGATACTTGTTCATTATGTTTAAAAGCCATGGTGGAGCCCCATAGGAGAATGTGTACTAAATGTATTGATTTCACCTTAAACAGTAAAGATCAGTCATTTATCTATAAAAGAATTGTCAAAAGAGGGGTCTGTCGAGGGGGAAGTTATGCCGACTAACTCTCCCCACGTGTCGGACCCTTCGCCTCCCGCTCAAGGGATGCATGCTAATATGGCGCCAAATACATCAGGGACGCCCATAGCGATTACTTTGCAGGACATGGCTGCAATCATGAATAATACCCTGTCAGAGGTATTATCCAGATTGCCTGAATTGAGAGGCAAGCGCGATAACTCTGGGGTTAGACGAGATGCAGAGCGCGTAGATGCTGTAAGAGCCATGTCTGATACTGCGTCACAATATGCAGAACCTGAGGACGGAGAGCTTCAGTCTGTGGGTGACGTCTCTGAATCGAGGAGACCTGATTCAGAGATTTCTAATTTTAAATTTAAGCTTGAGAACCTCCGTGTATTGCTTGGGGAGGTATTAGCTGCTCTGAATGACTGTGACACAATTGCAGTGCCAGAGAAATTGTTTAGGCTGGATAAATACTATGCAGTGCCGGTGAGTACTGATGTTTTTCCAATACCTAAAAGGCTTGCAGAAATTATTAGTAAGGAGTGGGATAGGCCCGGTGTGCCCTTTTCCCCACATCCTATATTTAGAAAAATGTTTCCAATAGATGCCACTACACGGGACTTATGGCAGACTTGTCCCTAAGGTGGAGGGAGCAGTTTCTACTTTAGCAAAGCGTACCACTATCCCGGTTGAGGACAGTTGTGCTTTTTCAGATCCAATGGATAAAAAATTAGAGGGTTACCTTAAGAAAATGTTTATTCAACAAGGTTTTATTTTACAGCCCCTTGCATGCATTGCGCCTGTCACTGCTGCGGCGGCATTCTGGTTTGAGGCCCTGGAAGAGGCCATCCATACAGCTCCATTGACTGAAATTGTTGACAAGCTTAGAACTCTTAAGCTAGCTAACTCATTTGTTTCTGATGCCATTGTTCATTTGACTAAACTAACGGCTAAGAATTCCGGATTCGCCATCCAGGCGCGTAGGGCGCTATGGCTCAAGTCTAAGTTACTCAACATTCCTTTCAAGGGGCAGACCTTATTCGGGCCTGGTTTGAAAGAAATTATTGCTGACATTACTGGAGGTAAGGGTCATACCCTTCCTCAGGACAGGGCCAAATCAAAGGCCAAACAGTCTAATTTTCATGCCTTTCGAAATTTCAAGCCGGGTGCAGCATCAACTTCCTCTGCTTCAAAACAAGAGGGAACTTTTGCTCAATCCAAGCAGGCCTGGAAACCTAACCAGTCCTGGAACAAGGGCAAGCAGGCCAGAAAGCCTGCTGCTGCCTCTAAGACAGCATGAAGGAGCGGCCCCCTATCCGACAACGGATCTAGTAGGGGGCAGACTCTCTCTCTTCGCCCAGGCCTAGGCAAGAGATGTTCAGGATCCCTGGGCGTTGGAGATCATATCTCAGGGATATCTTCTGGACTTCAAAGCTTCTCCTCCACAAGGGAGATTTCACCTTTCAAGATTATCTGCAAACCAGATAAAGAAAGAGGCATTCCTAAGCTGCGTACAAGACCTCCTTGTAATGGGAGTGATCCATCCAGTTCCGCGGACGGAACAAGGACAGGGGTTTTATTCAAATCTGTTTGTGGTTCCCAAAAAAGAGGGAACCTTCAGACCAATTTTGGATTTAAAGATCCTAAACAAATTCCTCAGAGTTCCGTCATTCAAGATGGAAACTATTCGAACCATTTTACCCATGATCCAAGAGGGTCAGTACATGACCACAGTGGACTTAAAGGATGCCTACCTTCACATTCTGATTCACAAGAATCATCATCAGTTCCTGAGGTTTGCCTTTCTAGACAGGCATTACCAATTTGTAGCTCCTCCATTCGGGTTGGCTACAGCCCCAAGAATTTTTACAAAGGTTCTGGGCTCACTTCTGGCGGTCCTAAGACCGCGAGGCATAGCGGTGGCTCCTTACCTGGACGATATCCTGATACAGGCGTCAAGCTTTCAAATGGCCAAATCTCATACAGAGATAGTTCTGGCATTCCTGAGGTCTTATGGGTGGAAAGTGAACGAAGAAAAGAGTTCTCTACCTCCTCTCACGAGGGTTTCCTTCCTAGGGACTCTAATAGATTCTGTAGAAATGAAAATTTACCTGACGGAGTCCAGGTTATCAAAACTTCTAAATGCTTGCCGTGTTCTTCACTCCATTCCGCGCCCCACGGTGGCTCAGTGCATGGAAGTAATCGGCTTAATGGTAGCGGCGATGGACATAGTGCCATTCGCGTGCCTGCATCTCAGACCGCTGCAATTATGCATGCTCAGTCAGTGGAATGGGGATTACACAGATTTGTCCCCTCTACTAAATCGGGATCAGGAAACCAGAGATTCTCTTCTCTGGTGGTTATCTCGGGCCCATCTGTCCAAGGGTATGACCTTTCGCAGACCAGATTGGACAATTGTAACAACAGATGCCAGCCTTCTAGGTTGGGGTGCAGTCTGGAACTCCCTGAAGGCTCAGGGTTCATGGACTCAGGAGGAGAAACTCCTCCCAATAAATATTCTGGAGTTAAGAGCAATATTCAATGCTCTTCTGGCTTGGCCTCAGCTAGCAACACTGAGGTTCATCAGGTTTCAGTCGGACAACATCACGACTGTGGCTTACATCAACCATCAAGGGGGAACCAGGAGTTCCCTAGCGATGTCAGAAGTCTCCAAGATAATTCGCTGGGCAGAGACTCACTCTTGCCACCTGTCAGCGATCCATATCCCAGGTGTAGAGAACTGGGAGGCGGATTTTCTAAGTCGTCAGACTTTTCATCCGGGGGAATGGGAACTCCATCCGGAGGTGTTTGCTCAATTGGTTCTCCGTTGGGGCAAACCAGAATTGGATCTCATGGCGTCTCGCCAGAACGCCAAGCTTCCTTGTTACGGATCCAGGTCCAGGGCCCCAGAAGCGGTACTGATAGATGCTCTAGCAGCGCCTTGGTTCTTCAACCTGGCTTATGTGTTTCCACCGTTTCCTCTGCTCCCTCGTCTGATTGCCAAAATCAAACAGTAAAGAGCATCGGTGATATTGATAGCGCCTGCGTGGCCACGCAGGACCTGGTATGCAGACCTAGTGGACATGTCATCCTTTCCACCATGGACTCTGCCTCTGAGACAAGACCTTCTAATACAAGGTCCTTTCAATCATCCGAATCTACTTTCTCTGAGACTGACTGCATGGAGATATAAAGCTTGATCCTATCAAAGCATGGCTTCTCCGAGTCAGTAATTGATACCTTAATACAGGCACGAAAGCCTGTCACCAGGAAAAATTACCACAAGATATGGCGTAAATATCTTCATTGGTGTGAATCCAAGAATTACTCATGGAGTAGGGTTAGGATTCCTAGGATATTGTCCTTCCTCCAAGAGGGTTTGGACAAAGGATTATCAGCTAGTTCTTTAAAGGGACAGATTTCTGCTCTGTCTATTCTTTTACACAAGCGTCTGGTAGAAGTTCCAGACGTTCAGGCATTTTGTCAGGCTTTAGTTAGAATTAAGCCTGTGTTTAAACCTGTTGCTCCTCCATGGAGCTTAAACTTGGTTCTTAAAGTTCTTCAAGGGGTTCCGTTTGAATCCCTTCATTCTATTGATATCAAACTTCTTTCATGGAAAGTTCTTTTTCTGAAGGCTATTTCCTCGGCTCGAAGAGTCTTGGAGTTATCTGCCTTACATTGTGATTCTCCTTATCTGATCTTTCATTCAGATAAAGTTGTTCTGCGTACAAAACCTGGGTTTTTACCTAAGGTGGTTTCTAACAAGAATATCAATCAAGAGATTGTTGTTCCATCATTATGTCCTAATCCTCCTTCAAAGAAGGAACGTCTTTTGCATAACTAGACGTCGTCTGTGCCTTGAAGTTTTACTTACAGGCTACTAAAGATTTTCGCAAAACATCTAACCTGTTTGTTGTTTACTCTGGACAGAGGAGAGGTCAGAAGGCCTCGGCAACCTCTCTTTTTGGCTTCGGAGTATAATCCATTTAGCCTATGAGACTGCTGGACCAGCAGCCTCCTGAAAGGATTACAGCTCATTCTACTAGAGCTGTGGCTTCCACCTGGGCCTTTAAAAATGAGGCCTCTGTTGAACAGATTTGCAAGGCTGCAACTTGGTCTTCGCTTCATACTTTTTCCAAATTTTCCAAATTTGATACTTTTGCTTCTTCGGAGGCTGTTTTGGGGAGAAAGGCTCTACAGGCAGTGGTTCCTTCCGTTTAAGTTCCTGCCTTGTCCCTCCCATCATCCGTGTACTTTAGGTTTGGTATTGGTATCCCACAAGTAATGGATGATCCGTGGACTGGATACACTTAACAAGAGAAAACATAATTTATGCTTACCTGATAAATTTATTTCTCTTGTAGTGTATCCAGTCCACGGCCCGCCCTGTCCTTTTAAGGCAGGTCTATATTTTAATTAAACTACAGTCACCACTGCACCCTATGGTTTCTCCTTTTCTCGGCTTGTTTCGGTCGAATGACTGGATATGGCAGTGAGGGGAGGAGCTATATAGCAGCTCTGCTGTGGGTGATCCTCTTGCAACTTCCTGTTGGGAAGGAGAAAATCCCACAAGTAATGGATGATCCGTGGACTGGATACACTACAAGAGAAATAAATTTATCAGGTAAGCATAAATTATGTTTTTTTAACATTTAAACCTCTAAATTCCTGTTTCTAAGCCACTATAGACTGCATCTTATGTGCTTTTTTTATTTGCTTTTCACAACAGGAAACTGCTAGTTCATGTGGGCCATATAGATATCATTGTGCTCACGCCCGTGGGTTCTGCACACAGCTAAATTGCAAGTCAAAAGATAATAAATAAAAAGTTGTGATTAGGGAGCTGTCAAAAGAGGCTTAGATACAAGGTAATCACAGAGGTTAAAAGGTTAACTATGTTGGTTGTGCAAAACTAGGGAATGGGTAATAAATGGATTATCTATCTTTTTAAACAATAACTGTCCCTTTAAGGAATGGTAGATGAAATACACTGCTATATATTTTAAATTCATTTTTATATCTCTTTTCAGTTTTTATTGTTTTGGAAAACATACACTCAGGATAAAAGAAATATATATATTTATCCTGATATTTAACTTTGTGTCTCAAATTGTTTAAAGCGTAAACAACTAATTTCCTGTTTGAGGACAGACTATTTTACCAAATTGGAAGGCTAGGCACTTATACATTTGAAAAATGATTACAGTATACTTTTGTTTCTATCTTAACTGGATAAAAAAGACTAAACTATGCTTAAAGTGAAGGTCCATTTTAATGAATTAGTTCCCGGTTTTTAATAAACCTATTAAAAACAAGGGCACTTTAATTCATCAAAATTGACATTTCACTGTTTTCTTCAAAAACTTGCCTTTTAATCCTGAATGCCGTTCCAGCGATTCCCCCGGCCGTCTGAAGCCTCTGCAGACGTCAGAAATGACGAATCAGGCTTCCTCCAGTCACAGCTCAAACCCCCCTGGGAATCTTGGCCTGATGCAACGCTGTGATTGGAGGAAGCCGGATTCGTCATTTTGGACCTGCGAAGACGGCTTGCGACAGGCGGAGGAAGTGCTGGAGCGGCTGCAAGGATTAAAAGGTAAGTTTTTTTTAAGAAAAAAGTGAAATGTCAATTTTGATGAATTAAAGTGCCCTTGTTTTTAATAGGTTTATTAAAAACCGGGCACTAATTCATCAAAATGGTCCTTCACTTTAACTCTTATGGGGCCAAACTGTTGATATATAGTATAGATAATACTTTAAATTTTAATGTAGCACAGTTTAAAAAAAATAATTAAATACATTGTTCTACTTCTATTGTATGTTGCTCCTGCTTTTGATGGTAATTCATTTTTTAAATACTGGTTTCTTCCCCCGAGGTGTTAGTTAAGAGTTTAAATTGGAGAAAGATGGGGCAAAATCAACAATGAAAGTAGAATACAAATGTTTTTTTTTTTTTTTTTTACTATGCATAATTTAAAAAATGATATTACCATTTTAAAGATTTTTTTTGTCCCTCAAACTGTCCTTCACATATTTGGAGCAGCTTAAAAAAGTCTCCAAATGTTTGGGTTAAAAAGAAAAGAAGCTGTGTTCATCAATCTTCGAAATTGTTGATTTGTAAATTGACCTGGTCCTATTTTATTAATAAAATGACTGTTTTTGAACTTGTGATGTTGATGCTGTTTAGCTGAAGAAACACAAGATCTGTTGCCATGACAAAGACATAGACCTCTTTTAAACAATAAAGTTATTTATAGGTAGAGTGCTTGCTATCTGCCTATCCGAGGCATGTTCATTTACATACAGAAGTTACGCAGTGGGGTACCGGGATTTAAAGGAACAGTCTAGTCAAAATTAAACATTCATGATTCAGATAGAGCATGCAATTTGAAGCAACTTTCTAATTTACTCCTGTTATCAATTTTTCTTTGTTCTCTTGGTATCTTTAGTTGAAAAGGAGGAATGCAAGCTAAGGATGCAGCCCGTTTTTGCTTCAGCACCCTGGATGGTGCTTGCTGATTGGTGGCTACGTTTAGACACTAATTAGGAAGCGCTACCCAGGGTGCTGAACCAATAATGGTCCATCTCCTAAACTTACATTCTTGCTTTTTCAAATAAAGATTCCAAGAGAACGAAGAAAGTTGCTTAAAATTGCAAGCTCTATCTGAATCATGAAAGTTTAATTTTGACTAGGTTATCCCTTTAAAGAGTACTTATTTTACTTATGCATTCACATCTTGGCTTGCTACCCGTGAGTAATTATGAAAATAAAAAAAATAATCTTTTGAGTTCAAACCAGTAATAAATCTCCTTAATTTCTGTCACTGGGATACTTCCAAACAGCATTTAGTTTTTATTTGCTGTAACTACTGAGATTTATAAGGGAAAAAAAATCTTAAGAAGTCAAGTAAGCCTTGGCGGAAAATTACACTCACCTTTCCAAGAAGTAGTTTTACTTAATCACATTATTGTGCAGTGTATTAGTGTTTTCCTCAGTTTGTTATTCATTACAAGCAGCGCGGCCAGACTAAGCTTACAAATTAAATATGTTTTTTGGATGTTTTCAGATTGTTTACTAATTCTGCAGACTACAATTTATTTTTCTTTTGTAAACCCAAGTGCATGTGAATAATGCATATACTTAGGTTCTCCATCTCTCTCATTCCTTTTCACCTCTCCCATCACCCTCTTAGATTGACATTTATTAAAAAGAGAGCGCTATTAAGAAAAAAAAAAAAGTGTGGAAAAGTTAAGGGAAACTAAACGGTAAATAAATGCTAGATCTGTTGATGATGATGTTTAGAACATAAATTAGCCTGAAAATAGTATGTAGATGAATTTGTAAATAATTGTATTAGTTTAACTATTGAAGAAAGGTTTCATTAGTTCCTCTGTTAAGGCCAATTAGGGACTGCTGCTGTAAATACATTACTAGAGGGATCAGACAATTATTGTGTATAATAAACAATCCCTATAAATGGCAATCTCAGAGTATTGAAGGGACATAAAAGCTGCTGTAATGCAGCATTAAAAAAAGCTATACCTCCTATCTATCTATCTATCTATCTATCTATCTATCTATCTATCTATCTATCTATATTCATAAATGGAAAGAGTCCACAGCTGCATTAATTACTTTTGGGAAATAAGAACCTGGCCACCAGAAGGAGGCAAAGACACCCCAGCCAAAGGCTTAAATACTCCTCCCACTTCCCTCATCCCCCAGTCATTCTTTGCCTTTCGTCCCAGGAGGTGGGCAGAGAAGTGTCAGAAGTTTGTTTTCATCTCTTATGGAGGGTAGTACTCTTCGACATGGGACAGCTTTCTTCTCTGAAGTCCATGGCGGTGGCGAGGCTACTATCCGTCACAGTTGAAGGGCCGTGTTCCTATTCCACAGCGTAGATTCCAGCAAGATCGTTTCATTTGACTTCTTCATGATTGTACTGTAACTCATTTGTTCCTGTGAACTCACAATAACAAATACAGGGTCTCAGTGGGACTCGTTTAGTATCTTGGAATCAAGGGTTAATATCTCCTGAGGGGGATTATTGAACAGGGTTTTTTTTAAATCATGTTTGTTATGTGATTCAATCTGCTTATGTGTAGTGTTAACTGGACTCGTGGCTCTTGGAACAAAACAGCCTTTCGAAGTAATGCAACCTTACGGTCTGGCGTGCTTTTTTTTTTTTTTGGACTGTACGGTTCACCTTGTGACCGGGCATGTTTATGTTCTGGTCTCCCATTTCCGCATTCCTGACTGTGTGGCAACAGAGAAATCTAGTCCGCTGGTGTCTGGTTCATAGGAGGTGGTGAGTGCCCCAGCCATTGTGGGTGTCAGGTGCCGTTTAAATGGTTTTATATTTAGTCCATTTTTTGGTATCCTTTATCCAGTTATGGAGGATACTGATGTTGAGATTGTTCAACCTTCTGATTCAGATTCTTCGTCCTGTGACGAATGCGAATTGGCCCTATTGACTCAGGTCAGTCAGATATGTACTTTAGGCCGTTCTAGAGTGCCTTGTTCCTCAGGCTCGGCGATTCAAGGGACTGCTGAGCCATCCGCCTCGGGGGGCCCTGTCCTCCGGGAGGCAAGTTCCCTACCGCTCCCTACTACTACACATGCGGGTAACCCAGGTTATGTTTGTTCCTCCTCAGAGGGTGGATTGTTCCCCCCGGAGGTTGTGGCATGTTTACGCTTTTACATGCTTTTGGCGCTTGCGCGTCTACCAAGTCCAGATGTTTATTTGCGATTGTGTTTGTGCACGATTGCCCCAGGTCTCTCGGCCACAGGAGGGCATGTGCAGTTCCCTGCGGGTGTAACTGTTCCTGAGTGTTGTGCATTTCGTTACAGGCTGGCTTGCCTTCATGTTCTACTCAGACACATTTTTGAGCTGTTTGGGGACCCTACCCTTCGCGGTTATGGGAATCATCAGTTTCCTCCTTCGAATGGCTCACTTCATTAGACATGGGGGTAGGGTTGCACTAATACCATTTTTTTATGACAGAGTACAAGTACCGATACTGGTTTTCAAATACCCGCCGATACCAATTACCGCTGCTTTTTTTTTAATGTCATGTGACAGTTTACCAAGCACAATACTAATTATTTAAGATTACTTCTTTATAATTATAAAGGACTGTAATTCAAAAGACATTATGAAATAATAAAACAGTTTTATTTGTCACAAAGTTCACTGACCATGTTTATAAATAAAAAATATTACAATAAAATTTTAAATTTAAAGGGGTGATACAATTAGGGTTGTAGGGCTGTTATATAACATCAATCTGACATTTGTATGGAGGTTCGACTCTTAAAGGGACAGTCAACACCAGAATTTCTTTCATGTAATTAACAAGAGTCCATGAGCTAGTGACGTATGGGATATACATTCCTACCAGGAGGGGCAAAGTTTCCCAAACCTTAAAATGCCTATAAATACACCCCTCACCACACCCACAAATCAGTTTTACAAACTTTGCCTCCAAGGGAGGTGGTGAAGTAAGTTTGTGCTAGATTCTACGTTGATATGCGCTCCGCAGCAAGTTGGAGCCCGGTTTTCCTCTCAGCGTGCAGTGAATGTCAGAGGGATGTGAGGAGAGTATTGCCTATTGAATGCAGTGATCTCCTTCTACGGGGTCTATTTCATAAGGTTCTCTGTTATCGGTCGTAGAGATTCATCTCTTACCTCCCTTTTCAGATCGACGATATACTCTTATATTTACCATTTCCTCTACTGATTCTCGTTTCAGTACTGGTTTGGCTTTCTACAAACATGTAGATGAGTGTCCTGGGGTAAGTAAGTCTTATTTTCTGTGACACTCTAAGCTATGGTTGGGCACTTTATTTATAAAGTTCTAAATATATGTATTCAAACATTTATTTGCCTTGACTCAGAATGTTCAACTTTCCTTATTTCCAGACAGTCAGTTTCATATTTGGGATTATGCTTTAAATTATCATATTTTTTTCTTACCTCAAAAATTTGACTTTTTTCCCTGTGGGCTGTTAGGCTCGCGGGGGCTGAAAATGCTTCATTTTATTGCGTCATTCTTGGCGCGGACTTTTTTGGCGCAAAAATTCTTTTCCGGCGTCATACGTGTCGCCAGAAGTTGCGTCATTTTTGACGTTATTTTGCGCCAAAGATGTCGGCGTTCCGGATGTGGCGTCATTTTTTGGCGCCAAAAGCATTTAGGCGCCAAATAATGTGGGCGTCTTATTTGGCGCCAAAAAATATGGGCGTCGCTTTTGTCTCCACATTATTTCAGTCTCATTTTTCATTTGCTTCTGGTTGCTAGAAGCTTGATGTTTGGCATTTTTTTCCCATTCCTGAAACTGTCTTATAAGGAATTTGATCTATTTTGCTTTATATGTTGTTTTTTCTCTTACATATTGCAAGATGTCTCACGTTGCATCTGAGCCAGAAGATACTACAGGAAAACCACTGCCTGCTGGATCTACCAAAGCTAAGTGTATCTGCTGTAAACTTTTGGTAGCTATTCCTCCAGCTGTTGTTTGTAATAATTGTCATGACAAACTTGTTAAAGCAGATAATATTTCCTTTAGTGATGTACCATTGCCTGTTGCAGTTCCCTCAACATCTAAGGTGCAGAATGTTCCTGATAACATAAGAGATTTTGTTTCTGAATCCATAAAGAAGGCTTTGTCTTTTATTTCTCCTTCTAGTAAACGTAAAAAGTCTTTTAAATCTTCTCTCTCTACAGATGAATTTTTAAATGAACACCATCGTTCTGATTCTTTGGACTCTTCTGGTTCAGAGGATTCTATCTCAGAGATTGATGCTGATAAATCTTCATATTTATTTAAGATGGAATTTATTCGCTCTTTACTTAAAGAAGTACTAATTGCTTTAGAAATAGAGGATTCTAGTCCTCTTGATACTAATTCTATACGTTTGGATAAGGTTTTTAAAGCTCCTGCGGTTATTCCAGAAGTCTTTCCTGTTCCTAATGCTATTTCTGCAGTAATTGCTAAGGAATGGGATAAATTGGGTAATTCATTTACTCCTTCTAAACGTTTTAAGCAATTATATCCTGTTCCGCCTGACAGGTTAGAATTTTGGGACAAAATCCCTAAAGTTGATGGGGCTATTTCTACCCTTGCTAAACGTACTACCATTCCTACGTCAGATGGTACCTCGTTTAAGGATCCTTTAGATAGAAAAATTGAATCTTTTCTAAGAAAAGCTTATCTATGTTCAGGTAATCTTCTTAGACCTGCTATATCATTGGCTGATGTTGCTGCAGCTTCAACTTTTTGGTTGGAAACTCTAGCGCAACAAGTAACAAATCGTGATTCTCATGATATTATTATTCTTCTCCAGCATGCTAATAATTTCATCTGTGATGCCATTTTTGATATTATTAGAGTTGATGTTAGATTTATGTCTCTGGCTATCTTAGCCAGAAGAGCTTTATGGCTTAAGACCTGGAATGCTGATATGGCTTCTAAATCAACTCTACTTTCCATTTCTTTCCAGGGAAACAAATTATTTGGTTCTCAGTTGGATTCTATTATTTCAACTGTTACTGGTGGGAAAGGAACTTTTTTACCACAGGATAAAAAGTCTAAAGGTAAAAACAGGGCTAACAATCGTTTTCGTTCCTTTCGTTTCAACAAAGAACAAAAGCCTGATCCTTCGTCCTCAGGAGCAGTTTCAGTTTGGAAACCATCTCCAGTCTGGAATAAATCCAAGCCTGCTAGAAAGGCAAAGCCTGCTTCTAAGTTCACATGAAGGTACGGCCCTCATTCCAGTTCAGCTGGTAGGGGGCAGGTTACGTTTTTTCAAAGAAATTTGGATCAATTCTGTTCACAATCTTTGGATTCAGAACATTGTTTCAGAAGGGTACAGAATTGGTTTCAAGATGAGACCTCCTGCAAAGAGATTTTTTCTTTCCCATGTCCCAGTAAATCCAGTGAAAGCTCAAGCATTTCTGAATTGTGTTTCAGATCTAGAGTTGGCTGGAGTAATTATGCCAGTTCCAGTTCCGGAACAGGGGATGGGGTTTTATTCAAATCTCTTCATTGTACCAAAGAAGGAGAATTCCTTCAGACCAGTTCTGGATCTCAAATTATTGAATCGTTATGTAAGAATACCAACGTTCAAGATGGTAACTGTAAGGACTATATTGCCTTTTGTTCAGCAAGGGAATTATATGTCCACAATAGATTTACAGGATGCATATCTGCATATTCCGATTCATCCAGATCATTATCAGTTCCTGAGATTCTCTTTTCTAGACAAGCATTACCAATTTGTGGCTCTACCGTTTGGCCTTGCTACAGCTCCAAGAATTTTCACAAAGATTCTCGGTGCCCTTCTGTCTGTAATCAGAGAACAGGGTATTGTGGTATTTCCTTATTTGGACGATATCTTGGTACTTGCTCAGTCTTTACATTTAGCAGAGTCTCATACGAATCGACTTGTGTTGTTTCTTCAAGATCATGGTTGGAGGATCAATTTACCAAAAAGTTCTTTGATTCCTCAAACAAGGGTAACCTTTCTGGGTTTCCAGATAGATTCAGTGTCCATGACTCTGTCTTTAACAGACAAGAGACGTCTAAAACTGATTACAGCCTGTCGAAACCTTCAGTCTCAATCATTCCCTTCGGTAGCCTTATGCATGGAAATTCTAGGTCTTATGACTGCTGCATCGGACGCGATCCCCTTTGCTCGTTTTCACATGCGACCTCTTCAGCTCTGTATGCTGAATCAATGGTGCAGGGATTACACGAAGATAAATCAATTAATATCTTTAAAACCGATTGTTCGGCACTCTCTAACGTGGTGGACAGATCACCTTCGTTTAATTCAGGGGGCTTCTTTTGTTCTTCCGACCTGGACTGTAATTTCAACAGATGCAAGTCTCACAGGTTGGGGAGCTGTGTGGGGATCTCTGACGGCACAAGGAGTTTGGGAATCTCAGGAGGTGAGATTACCGATCAATATCTTGGAACTCCGTGCAGTTTTCAGAGCTCTTCAGTTTTGGCCTCTTCTGAAGAGAGAATCGTTCATTTGTTTTCAGACAGACAATGTCACAACTGTGGCATACATCAATCATCAAGGAGGGACTCACAGTCCTCTGGCTATGAAAGAAGTATCTCGAATTTTGGTTTGGGCGGAATCCAGCTCCTGTCTAATCTCTGCGGTTCATATCCCAGGTGTAGACAATTGGGAAGCGGATTATCTCAGTCGCCAAACGTTGCATCCGGGCGAATGGTCTCTTCACCCAGAGGTATTTCTTCAGATTGTTCAAATGTGGGGGCTCCCAGAGATAGATCTGATGGCCTCTCATCTAAACAAGAAACTTCCCAGGTATCTGTCCAGATCCCGGGATCCTCAGGCGGAGGCAGTGGATGCGTTATCACTTCCTTGGAAGTATCATCCTGCCTATATCTTTCCGCCTCTAGTTCTTCTTCCAAGAGTAATCTCCAAGATTCTGAGGGAATGCTCGTTTGTTCTGCTAATAGCTCCGGCATGGCCTCACAGGTTTTGGTATGCGGATCTTGTCCGGATGGCATCTTGCCAACCATGGACTCTTCCGTTAAGACCAGACCTTCTGTCACAAGGTCCTTTTTTCCATCCGGATCTGAAATCCTTAAATTTAAAGGTATGGAGATTGAACGCTTGATTCTTGGTCATAGAGGTTTCTCTGACTCCGTGATTAATACTATGTTACAGGCTCGTAAATCTGTATCTCGAGAGATATATTATAGAGTCTGGAAGACTTATATTTCTTGGTGTCTTTCTCATCATCTTTCTTGGCATTCTTTTAGAATACCGAGAATTTTACAGTTTCTTCAGGATGGTTTAGATAAGGGTTTGTCCGCGAGTTCTTTGAAAGGACAAATCTCCGCTCTTTCTGTTCTTTTTCACAGAAAGATTGCTATTCTTCCTGATATTCATTGTTTTGTACAAGCTTTGGTTCGTATAAAACCTGTCATTAAGTCAATTTCTCCTCCTTGGAGTTTGAATTTGGTTCTGGGAGCTCTTCAAGCTCCTCCGTTTGAACCTATGCATTCATTGGACATTAAATTACTTTCTTGGAAAGTTTTGTTCCTTTTGGCCATCTCTTCTGCTAGAAGAGTTTCTGAATTATCTGCTCTTTCGTGTGAGTCTCCTTTTCTGATTTTTCATCAGGATAAGGCGGTGTTGCGAACTTCGTTTGAATTTTTACCTAAAGTTGTGAATTCCAACAACATTAGTAGAGAAATTGTGGTTCCTTCATTATGTCCTAATCCTAAGAATTCTAAGGAGAAATCATTGCATTCTTTGGATGTTGTTAGAGCTTTGAAATATTATGTTGAAGCTACGAAATCTTTCCGTAAGACTTCTAGTCTATTTGTTATCTTTTCTGGTTCTAGGAAAGGCCAGAAAGCTTCTGCCATTTCTTTGGCATCTTGGTTGAAATCTTTAATTCATCTTGCCTATGTTGAGTCGGGTAAAATTCCGCCTCAGAGAATTACAGCTCATTCTACTAGGTCAGTATCTACTTCCTGGGCGTTTAGGAATGAAGCTTCGGTTGACCAGATCTGCAAAGCAGCAACTTGGTCCTCTTTGCATACTTTTACTAAATTCTACCATTTTGATGTATTTTCTTCTTCTGAAGCAGTTTTTGGTAGAAAAGTTCTTCAGGCAGCGGTTTCAGTTTGAATCTTCTGCTTATGTTTTTTGTTAAACTTTATTTTGGGTGTGGATTATTTTCAGCAGGAATTGGCTGTCTTTATTTTATCCCTCCCTCTCTAGTGACTCTTGTGTGGAAAGATCCACATCTTGGGTAGTCATTATCCCATACGTCACTAGCTCATGGACTCTTGTTAATTACATGAAAGAAAACATAATTTATGTAAGAACTTACCTGATAAATTCATTTCTTTCATATTAACAAGAGTCCATGAGGCCCACCCTTTTTTGTGGTGGTTATGATTTTTTTGTATAAAGCACAATTATTCCAATTCCTTATTTTATATGCTTCGCACTTTTTTTCTTATCACCCCACTTCTTGGCTATTCGTTAAACTGATTTGTGGGTGTGGTGAGGGGTGTATTTATAGGCATTTTAAGGTTTGGGAAACTTTGCCCCTCCTGGTAGGAATGTATATCCCATACGTCACTAGCTCATGGACTCTTGTTAATATGAAAGAAATGAATTTATCAGGTAAGTTCTTACATAAATTATGTTTTTTGTTGTTTTAAAAGATAGATAATCCCTTTATTACCCATTCCCCAGTTTTTCATAAACAACACAATTATATTAATATACTTTTAACCTCTGTGATTACCTTGTATCTAAGCATCTTCTGACAGCCCCCTGATAACATGACATTTCATTTATTATCTATTGACTTTCATTTTAGCCAATTAGTGCAGTGTCTGCCACAATCCACGGGCGTGCTCACAATGTTATCTATAGGGTTTACCTGAACTAGCTCTCCCCTGCTGTGAAAAGCAAATACAAAAGCATGTGATTAGAGGTGGCCTTCAAGGGCTTAGAAATTATCATATGAGCCTTCCTAGGTCTAGCTTTCAACTAAGAATACCAAAAGAACAAAGCAAAATTGGTGATGAAAGTAAATTGGAAAGTTGTTTAAAATTACATGTCCTATTTGAAACATCAAAGTTTTTTTTGGACTTGACTGTCCCTTTAAGTTGAACAGTCTTTCACTTTCCACACTACTGCATGGGGCAGAAAGATATTTTTGGGGCATTTTAGCCAGAGCTGGAAATCTGTTTATTAACTGCCAAGTACTTCAGGGGTTTGTCTGAACAAGGTACAGTGATCTCTCCCACAATAATACAAATAACAGCAATTTGTATTGGTAGAACAGTAGTAAACATTTTTTTTTTTAGTTTAGTCTCCACTCCAGTTTAAAATGAAATGGGAACATACAGTTTGAAAAAACGCCACAAATATGGGTAGGAAGTGGAGGTATCGGTTTAAGTATTGGTGCATTTGCACGAGTACAAGTACTCATGCAAATACTTGGTATCGGTACCGATACTAGTATCGGTATCGGTGCACCCTACATGGGGGTATGAAGTAATCTCCTTTAAGTCTTGTTATTGCGATCCTTCCCAGTTTTGTTGGAAGAACAGGGTTTCCGTTAGGCTGGTCCTGCGGATCTTTCTGTTCTTCTTGGGCGTTAACCCTCGGGTTGCCTGTCATTTTATTTTATCCAGTTAGGATGAATTTTATTTTTCATACTATGTTTCCTGCGGGAACTTTCTCTGGGATCGATACGCGCTGTTTGCTTCAACAGAAGTTGTCCGGGACACGTTAGTCCCATGTTTGTCTGTTTTTTTCTCTTGTTAAGTGTGTTCAGTCCACGGGTCATCCATTACTTATGGGATATATTCTCCTTCCCAACAGGAAGTTGCAAGAGGATCACCCAAGCAGAGCTGCTATATAGCTCCTCCCCTCACATGTCATACCCAGTCATTCTCTTGCAACCCTCAACAAAGAAGGAGGTCGCAAGAGGAGTTGGAGTTTTTACTTAATTATTCTTCAATCAAAAGTTTGTTATTTTAAATGGCACCGGAGTGTGCTGTTTTTCTATCTCAGGCAGTATTTGGAAGAAGAAACTGCCTGCGTTTTCTATGATCTTAGCAGGCGTAACTAAGATCCACTGGCTGTTCTCGACATTCTGAGGAATGGGGTAACTTCAGAAAATGGGAATAGCATGCGGGGTCCCCTGCAAATGAGGTATGTGCAGTACAATATTTTCTGGGAATGGAATTGACTAAGAAAACACTGCTGTTACCCGTATGATGTAAGTACAGCCTTAAATGCAGTAGTAGTGACTGGTATCAGGCTGATAAATGTATGCACAGTAGAGTTATTTTCTAGGGACTAGAATTTGACTGAGAGAATACTGTTAATACTGAAATAATGCTTAAGCCTTATCTGCAGTGGAAGCGACTGGTAGCAGGCTTAGTGATAACTTTGCATGACATTAAAAAAAGTTTGTTTTTAAAACGTTTACTGGCATGTTATTCGTTTTGTGAGGTACTTTGGTGATAAATCCTTTTGGGCATGATTTTTTTCCACATGGCTAACGTATATTTCTGCATAGAAACCGTTATATCAGGTCTCCCACTGTTGTAAATGAGTGGGAGGGGCCTTTTTTTAGCGCCTTGTTGCGCAGTTAAAATTCTAGCACAGTCTTCCTGCTTCTTCCTCCTTGATCCAGGACATCTCTAGAGAGCTCTGGGGTCTTCAAAATTCGTTTTTGAGGGAGGTAATCAGTCACAGCAGACCTGTGACAGTGTGTTTGACTGTGATAAAAGCGTTAAATCTTAATTTCTTCTGTTAAGTGTGATCAGTCCACGGGTCATCATTACTTCTGGGATATTACTCCTCCCCAACAGGAAGTGCAAGAGGATTCACCCAGCAGAGCTGCATATAGCTCCTCCCCTCTACGTCACTCCCAGTCATTCTCTTGCACCCAACGACTAGATAGGATGTGTGAGAGGACTATGGTGATTTTATTTAGTTTTATTTCTTCAATCAAAAGTTTGTTATTTTTAATAGCACCGGAGTGTGTTATTCCTTCTCTGGTAGAGTTTGAAGAAGAATCTACCAGAGTTTTTTCTATGATTTTAGCCGGAGTAGTTAAGATCATATTGCTGTTTCTCGGCCATCTGAGGAGAGGTAAACTTCAGATCAGGGGACAGCGGGCAGATTAATCTGCAAAGAGGTATGTAGCAGCTTTTATTTTCTGACAATGGAATTGATGAGAAAATCCTGCCATACCAATATAATATCATGTATGTATATTTTACATTTGAGTATTCTGGGGAATGGTACTTCACTGGAATTACACTGTGTATATAAGACTTTAGCCTATTTGCAAGCAACAGGCTTTTTAATAACTCTTAATTTATGTTAAACGTTTTTGCTGGAATGTAAAATCGTTTTCATTTTCTGAGGTACTGGGTGAATAAAATGTTTGGGCACTATTTTTCCACTTGGCAGTTGCTTGATCTAATTCTGACAGTTTAGCCTTTTTTTGGCGCTTTTGCTACGCATCAAAAATTTCAGTCAGAAGCTCATTGTTTTTTCCTGCATGTTCCGGGTTCATCTTACAGAACTCAGGGGTCTTCAAAGCTTGTTTGAGGGAAGTAATCTTCACAACAGAGCTGTGAGATTGTAGTTGACTGTGATAAAAAAACGTTTATTCTTTAACTTTTTTATGCCATCAGGGTTAGTTATTCTTTGCTAATGGGAACAAGCCTTTGCTAAAATTGTGTTTTGTTTTTACAAAGTTTGATGCTGTAACCTTTTCAGTTTATTGATTTCAACTGTCATATATCTTTCTGTGCTTCTTAGGCACAGTACGTTTTTCATTGTATTTTACTTGAATAATATTTCCAAGTTGCAAGTTTAGTTGCTAGTGTGTTAAACATGTCTGATTCAGAGGATGAGACCTGTACTATTTGTGCTAACGCCAAAGTGGAGCCCAATAGAAATTTATGTACTAACTGTATTGATGCTACTTTAAATAAAAGTCAATCTGTACAAATTGAACAAATTTCACCAAACAACAAGGGGAGAGTTATGCCGACTAACTCGCCTCACGTGACAGTACCTGCATCTCCCGCTCGGGAGGTGCGCGATATTGTGGCGCCCAGTACATCTGGGCGGCCATTGCAAATAACATTACAAGATATGGCTACTGTTATGACTGAGGTTTTGGCTAAATTACCAGAGCTAAGAGGCAAGCGTGATCACTCTGGGGTGAGAACAGAGTGCGCTGATAATGCTAGGGCCATGTCAGATACTGCGTCACAACTTGCAGAACATGAGGACGGAGAGCTTCATTCTGTGGCTGACGGTTCTGATCCAAACAGATTGGATTCAGATATTTCAAATTTTAAATTTAAGCTGGAAAACCTCCGTGTATTACTAGGGGAGGTGTTAGCGGCTCTGAATGATTGTAACACAGTTGCAATACCAGAGAAAATGTGTAGGTTGGATAAATATTTCTTTCATGTAATTAGCAAGAGTCCATGAGCTAGTGACGTATGGGATATACATTCCTACCAGGAGGGGCAAAGTTTCCCAAACCTTAAAATGCCTATAAATACACCCCTCACCACACCCACAATTCAGTTTTTACAAACTTTGCCTCCGATGGAGGTGGTGAAGTAAGTTTGTGCTAGATTCTACGTTGATATGCGCTCCGCAGCAAGTTGGAGCCCGGTTTTCCTCTCAGCGTGCAGTGAATGTCAGAGGGATGTGAGGAGAGTATTGCCTATTTGAATGCAGTGATCTCCTTCTAAGGGGTCTATTTCATAGGTTCTCTGTTATCGGTCGTAGAGATTCATCTCTTACCTCCCTTTTCAGATCGACGATATACTCTTATATATACCATTACCTCTGCTGATTCTCGTTTCAGTACTGGTTTGGCTATCTGCTATATGTAGATGAGTGTCCTGGGGTAAGTAAGTCTTATTTTCTGTGACACTCCTAGCTATGGTTGGGCACTTTGTTTATAAAGTTCTAAATATATGTATTCAAACATTTATTTGCCTTGACTCAGAATGTTCAACTTTCCTTATTTTTCAGACAGTCAGTTTCATATTTGGGATAATGCATTTTAATTTAACATTTTTTACCTTAAAATTTGACTTTTTCCCTGTGGGCTGTTAGGCTCGCGGGGGCTGAAAATGCTTCATTTTATTGCGTCATTCTTGGCGCGGACTTTTTTGGCGCAAAAATTCTATTTCCGTTTCCGGCGTCATACGTGTCGCCGGAAGTTGCGTCATTCTTTGACGTTATTTTGCGCCAAAAATGTCGGCGTTCCGGATGTGGCGTCATTTTTGGCGCCAAAAAGCATTTAGGCGCCAAATAATGTGGGCGTCTTATTTGGCGCGAAAAAATATGGGCGTCACTTTTGTCTCCACATTATTTAAGTCTCATTTTTTATTGCTTCTGGTTGCTAGAAGCTTGTTCTTTGGCATTTTTTCCCATTCCTGAAACTGTCATTTAAGGAATTTGATCAATTTTGCTTTATATGTTGTTTTTTTCTTTTACATATTGCAAGATGTTCCACGTTGCAACTGAGTCAGAAGATACTTCAGGAAAATCACTGCACAATGCTGGAGCTACCAAGCTAAGTGTATCTGCTATAAACTTTTGGTATCTGTTTCTCCAGCTGTTATTTGTATTGCATGTCATGTCAAACTTATTAATGCAGATAAAATTTCCTTTAGTACTGTTACATTACCTGTTGCTGTTCCGTCAACATCTAATTTTCAGAGTGTTCCTGATAACATAAGAGATTTTATTTTTTAAATCCATTAAGAAGGCTATGTCTGTTATTTTTCCTTCTAGTATACATAAAAGTCTTTTAAAACTTCTCTTTTTTTCAGATGAATTTTTAAATGAACATCATCATTCTGATACTGATAATGGTTCTTCTGGTTCTGAGGTTTCTGTCTCAGAGGTTGATGCTGATAAATCTTTGTATTTGTTCAAGATGGAATTTATTCGTTCTTTACTTAAAGAAGTGTTATTTGCATTAGAAATAGAGGATTCTGGTCCTCTTGATACTAAATGTAAACGTTTAAATAAGGTTTTTAAATCTCCTGTAGTTATTCCAGAAGTGTTTTATCTCCCTGATGCTATTTCTGAAGTAATTTCCAGGGAATGGAATAATTTGGGTAATTTATTTACTCCTTCTAGACGTTTAATCAAATTATATCCTGTGCCATCTGACAGATTAGAGTTTTTTGGGACAAAAATCCCTAAGGTTATGGGGCTGTCTCTACTCCTGCTAATGTACTACTATTCCTACGGCAGATAGTACTTCATTTAAGGATCCTTTAGATAGGAAAATTGATTCCTTTCTAAGAAAAGCTTACTTATGTTCAGGTAATCTTCTTAGACCTGCTATATTTTTAGCGGATGTTGCTGCAGCTTCAACTTTTTGGTTAGAAGCTTTAGCGCAACAAGTAACAGATCATAATTTTATAGCATTATTTTTATTCTATAACATGCTAATAATTTTATTGGTGATACCATCTTTTGATATCATTAGAGTTGATGTCAGGCATATGTCTCTAGCTATTTTAGCTAGAATAGCTTTATGGATTAAACTTGGAATGCTGACATGTCTTCTAAGTCAACTTTGCTTTCCCTCTCTTTCCAGGGTAAATAATCATTTTCGTTCCTTTCCTCACAAGGAACAAAAGCCTGATCCTTCATCCTCAGGAGCGGTATCAGTTTGGAAACTATTTCCAGTTTGGAATATATCCAAGCCTTATAGAAACCTATAGCCAGCTCCTAAGTACCTATGAAGGTGCGGCCCTTATTCCAGCTCAGCTGGTATGGGGCAGATTACGTTTTCTTCAAAGAAATTTGGATCAATTCCGTTCTTAATCTCTGGTTTCAGAAACATTGTTTCAGAAAGGTACAGAATTGGCTTCAAGTTAAGGCCTCCTGCTAAGAGATTCTTTTCTTTCCCGTGTCCCAGTTAACACAGCAAAGGCTCAGCATTTCTGAAATGTGTTTCAGATCTAGAGTTGGCTGGAGTATTTATGCCAGTTCCAGTTCTGGAACAGGGGCTGGGGTCTTATTTTATCTCTTCATTGTACCAAAGAAGGTCAATTCCTTCAGACCAGTTCCGGATATATCATTATTGAATCATTATGTTAGGATACCAACATTCAAGATGGTTACTGTAGGACTATCCTGCCTTTTGTTTAGCAAGGGCATTATATGTCTACAATAGATTTACAGGATGTGTATCTGCATATTCCGATTCATCCAGATCACTTTTAGTGTCTGAGATTCTCTTTTTAGACAAGCATTACCAGTTTTGTGGCTCTACCGTTTGGCTTAGCCTCAGTTCCAAGAATTTTTTTCAAAGGTTCTCGGTGCCCTTCTTTCTGTAATCAGAGAATAGGGTTTTGGTATTTCCTTATTTGGACGATATCTTGGTATTTGCTCAGTCTTCTCATTTTCGAAGAATCTCATACGAATCGACTTGTGTTGTTTCTTCAAGTTCATGGTTGGAGGATCAATTTACCAATCAGTTCATTGATTCCTCAGACAAGGGTAACCTTTTTAGGTTTCTAGATAAATTCAGTGTCTATGACTCTGTCCTTGTCAGACAAGAGAAGTTTAACATTGATATCAGCTTGTCAAAACCTTCAGTCACAATCATTCCCTTTGGTAGCCTTATGCATGGAAATGTTGGGTCTTAGGACTGCCGCATCAGATGCGATCTCCTTTGCTCGTTTTCACATGCGACCTCTTCAGCTCTGTATGCTGAACCAATGGTGCAGGGATTACTCAAAGATATCTCAATTAATATCTTTAAACCGATTTTACAACACTCTCTGACATGGTGGACAGATCACCATCGTTTAGTTCAGGGGGCTTCTTTGTTCTTCCGACCTGGACTATAATCTCAACAGATGCAAGTCTTACAGGTTGGGGAGCTGTGTGGGGGTATCTGACGGCACAAGGGGTTTGGGAATCTCAGGAGGTGAGATTTCCGATCAATATTTTTGAACTCCGTGCAATTTTCAGAGCTCTTCAGTCTTGGCCTCTTCTGAAGAGAGAGTTGTTCATTTGTTTTCAGATAGACAATGTCACAACTGTGGCATACATCAATCATCAAGGAGGGACTCACAGTCCTCTGGCTATGAAAGAAGTATCTCGAATTTTGGTTTGGGCGGAATCCAGCTCCTGTCTAATCTCTGCGGTTCATATCCCAGGTATGGACAATTGGAAAGCGGATTATCTCAGTCGCCAAACGTTGCATCCGGGCGAATGGTCTCTTCACCCAGAGGTATTTCTTCAGATTGTTCAAATGTAGGAACTTCCAGAAATAGATCTGATGGCTTCTCATCTAAACTAGAAACTTCCCAGGTATCTGTCCAGATCCCGGGATCCTCAGGCGGAGGCAGTGGATGCATTATCACTTCCTTGGAAGTATCATCCTCCCTATATCTTTCCGCCTCTAGTTCTTCTTCCAAGAGTAACCTCCAAGATTCTGAAGGAATGCTCGTTTGTTCTGCTGGTAGCTCCGGCATGGCCTTACAGGTTTTGGTATGCGGATCTTGTCTGGATGGCCTCTTGCCAACCGTGGACTCTTCCGTTAAGACCAGACCTTTTGTCTCAAGGTCCTTTTTTTTTTCCATCAGGATCTGAAATCCTTAAATTTAAAGGTATGGCGATTGAACGCTTGATTCTTGGTCAAAGAGGTTTCTCTGACTCTGTGATTAATACTATGTTACAGGCTCGTACATCTGTATCCAGAGAGATATATTATAGAGTCTGGAAGACTTATATTTCTTGGTGTCTTTCTCATCATTTTTCTTGGCATTCTTTTAGAATACCGAGAATATTACAGTATTCTTCAGGATGGTTTAGATAAGGGTTTGTCCGCAAGTTCCTTGAAAGGTCAAATCTCTGCTCTTTCTGTTCTTTTTCACAGAAAGATTGCTATTCTTCCTGATATTCATTGTTTTGTACAAGCTTTGGTTCGTATAAAGCCTGTCATTAAGTCAATTTCTCCTCCTTGGAGTTTGAATTTGGTTCTGGGGGCTCTTCAAGCTCCTCCATTTGAACCTATGCATTCATTGGATATTAAATTACTTTCTTGGAAAGTTTTTTGTTCCTTTTGGCCATCTCTTCTGCCAGAAGAGTTTCTGAATTATCTGCTCTTTCTTGTGAGTCTCCTTTTCTGATTTTTCATCAGGATAAGGCGGTGTTGCGAACTTCTTTTGAATTTTTACCTAAAGTTGTGAATTCCAACAACATTAGTAGAGAAATTGTGGTTCCTTCATTATGTCCTAATCCTAAGAATTCTAAGGAGAAATCGTTGCATTCTTTGGATGTTGTTAGAGCTTTGAAATATTATTATGTTGAAGCTACGAAATCTTTTCGTAAGACTTCTAGTCTATTTGTTATTTTTTCCGGTTCTAGAAAAGGCCAGAAAGCTTCTGCCATTTCTTTGGCATCTTGGTTGAAATCTTTAATTCATCTTGCCTATGTTGAGTCGGGTAAAACTCCGCCTCAGAGAATTACAGCTCATTCTACTAGGTCAGTTTCTACTTCCTGGGCGTTTAGGAATGAAGCTTCGGTTGACCAGATCTGCAAAGCAGCGACTTGGTCCTCTTTGCATACTTTTACTAAATTCTACCATTTTGATGTATTTTCTTCTTCTGAAGCAGTTTTTGGTAGAAAAGTACTTCAGGCAGCGGTTTCAGTTTGAATCTTCTGCTTATGTTTTTCATTAAACTTTATTTTGGGTGTGGATTATTTTCAGCAGGAATTGGCTGTCTTTATTTTATCCCTCCCTCTCTAGTGACTTGTGTGGAAAGATCCACTTCTTGGGTAGTCATTATCCCATACGTCACTAGCTCATGGACTCTTGCTAATTACATGAAAGAAAACATAATTTATGTAAGAACTTACCTGATAAATTCATTTCTTTCATATTAGCAAGAGTCCATGAGGCCCGCCCTTTTTTTGTGGTGGTTATGATTTTGTATAAAGCACAATTATTCCAATTCCTTATTTTATATGCTTTCGCACTTTTTTCTTATCACCCCACTTCTTGGCTATTCGTTAAACTGAATTGTGGGTGTGGTGAGGGGTGTATTTATAGGCATTTTAAGGTTTGGGAAACTTTGCCCCTCCTGGTAGGAATGTATATCCCATACGTCACTAGCTCATGGACTCTTGCTAATATGAAAGAAATTAATTTATCAGGTAAGTTCTTACATAAATTATGTTTTTGCTGTACCAACAAGTACTGACGTTTTTCCTATACCTAAGAGACTAACTGAAATTATTACTAAGGAGTGGGATAGACCCGGTGTGCCGTTCTCACCCCCTCCGATATTTAGAAAGATGTTTCCAATAGACACCACCACACGGGACTTATGGCAAACGGTCCCTAAGGTGGAGGGAGCAGTTTCTACTTTAGCTAAGCGTACCACTATCCCGGTGGAGGATAGCTGTGCCTTTTCAGATCCAATGGATAAAAAGTTAGAGGGTTACCTTAAGAAAATGTTTGTTCAACAAGGTTTTATATTGAAACCCCTTGCATGCATTGCGCCGGTCACGGCTGCAGCGGCATTCTGGATTGAGTCTCTGGAAGACAACCTTAGTTCAGCTACTCTGGACGACATTACGGACAGGCTTAGAATCCTTAAGCTAGCTAATTCATTCATTTCGGAAGCCGTAGTACATTTAACTAAACTTACGGCTAAGAATTCCGGATTCGCCATTCAGGCGCGCAGAGCACTGTGGCTAAAATCCTGGTCAGCTGATGTAACTTCTAAGTCCAAATTACTTAATATACCTTTCAAAGGGCAGACCTTATTTGGGCCCGGTTTGAAAGAAATTATCGCTGACATTACAGGAGGTAAGGGCCACGCCCTGCCTCAAGACAGAGCCAAACCTAAGGCTAGACAGTCTAATTTTCGTTCCTTTCGGAATTTCAAAGCAGGAGCAGCATCAACTTCCACTGCTCCAAAACAAGAAGGATCTGTTGCTCGCTACAGTCAAAGCTGGAGACCTAACCAGTCTTGGAACAAGGGCAAGCAGGCCAGGAAACCTGCTGCTGCCCCTAAAACAGCATGAATTGAGGGCCCCCGATCCGGGATCGGATCTAGTGGGGGGCAGACTTTCTCTCTTCGCCCAGGCTTGGGCAAGAGATGTCCAGGACCCCTGGGCGCTAGAGATAATATCTCAGGGATACCTTCTGGACTTCAAATTCTCTCCTCCAAGAGAGAGATTTCATCTGTCAAGGTTGTCAACAAACCAAACAAAGAAAGAGGCGTTTCTACGCTGCGTACAGGAACTTTTGTTAATGGGAGTAATCCATCCAGTTCCACGGTCGGAACAGGGACAAGGGTTTTACTCAAATCTGTTTGTGGTTCCCAAAAAAGAGGGAACTTTCAGACCAATCCTGGATTTAAAGATCCTAAACAAATTCCTAAGAGTTCCATCGTTCAAAATGGAGACTATTCGGACAATTTTACCCATGATCCAAAAGGGTCAGTACATGACCACAGTGGATTTAAAGGATGCTTACTAGGGATGCACCGAAATTTCGGCCGCAGAAAGTTTCGGCCGAAAATGGCATTTTTGGCTATTTCGGTTTTCGGTTTTTTTGCCTGTTATTTTCGGTAAAATTATTGTGTAGCATGTTTCAAATTTGATGCTAGCCTAGCTGCTGTTTAAGTTGACTTACTTGACTAACTGTTCTGCATATAATGAGTTTTATAGGACTATACTTTATTTGGATAATTGGTAAAAAAAAAACCCTGTTAAATATGATTCTGTTACATAGAACTAAATGAAGAATAATACAGTATATTGATATTTATAATTGTTTTAAGTAGGAATGCACCACAATTTTGGTCACAGAAACATTTTGGCCGAAAATGGCATTTTTTTTTTTCTTGGTAAAATTATTGTGTAGCATATTATTGTTTTAAGATATTTTTGTCCAATTTTAGTGTGTTACTTTCAATAAAAGTGTGGGCTTTTTTTATTGGCTCTAATTATGCAAAAAAAAAACTAAAAAAAAAATAATTTGAAAAAATACATTTTCGGTATCAGTTTCGGTTTTCGGCCAAGTGCATCCCGGATTTTCGGATTCGGTTTCGGTCCAGAATTTCCATTTCGGTGCATCACTAATGCTTACCTTCACATACCGATTCACAAAGATCATTACCGGTATCTAAGGTTTGCCTTCCTAGACAGGCATTACCAGTTCGGATTGGCTACAGCTCCAAGAATCTTCACAAAGGTTCTGGGTGCTCTTCTGGTGGTACTAAGACCGCGGGGAATCTCGGTAGCTCCGTACCTAGACGACATTCTGATACAAGCTTCAAGCTTTCAAACTGCCAAGTCTCATACAGAGTTAGTACTGGCTTTTCTAAGGTCACATGGATGGAAGGTGAACGAAAAGAAAAGTTCACTCGTTCCACTCACAAGAGTTCCCTTCCTGGGGACTCTTATAGATTCTGTAGAAATGAAGATTTACCTGACAGAGGACAGGTTAACAAGACTTCAAAGTGCTTGCCGCACCCTTCATTCCATTCAACACCCGTCAGTGGCTCAATGCATGGAGGTAATCGGCTTAATGGTAGCGGCAATGGACATAGTTCCCTTTGCTCGCTTACACCTCAGACCACTGCAACTGTGCATGCTAAGTCAGTGGAATGGGGATTACTCAGATTTGTCCCCTTCTCTGAATCTGGATCAAGAGACCAGAAATTCTCTTCTATGGTGGCTTTCTCGGCCACATCTGTCCAGGGGGATGCCATTCAGCAGACCAGACTGGACAATTGTAACAACAGACGCCAGCCTTCTAGGTTGGGGTGCCGTCTGGAATTCTCTGAAAGCTCAGGGACAATGGAGTCAGGAGGAGAGTCTCCTGCCAATAAACATTCTGGAATTGAGAGCAGTTCTCAATGCCCTCCTGGCTTGGCCCCAGTTGACAACTCGGGGGTTCATCAGGTTTCAGTCGGACAACATCACGACGGTAGCTTACATCAACCATCAGGGAGGGACAAGAAGCTCCCTAGCAATGATGGAAGTATCAAAGATAATTCGCTGGGCAGAGTCTCACTCTTGCCACCTGTCAGCAATCCACATTCCGGGAGTGGAGAACTGGGAGGCGGATTTCTTAAGTCGTCAGACTTTTCATCCGGGGGAGTGGGAGCTTCATCCGGAGGTCTTTGCCCAAATACTTCGACGTTGGGGCAAACCAGAGATAGATCTCATGGCGTCTCGACAGAACGCCAAGCTTCCTCGTTACGGGTCCAGATCCAGGGATCCAGGAGCAGTCCTGATAGATGCCCTGACAGCACCTTGGGACTTCAGGATGGCTTACGTGTTTCCACCCTTCCCGATGCTTCCTCGATTGATTGCCAGAATCAAACAGGAGAGAGCATCAGTGATTCTAATAGCACCTGCATGGCCACGCAGGACTTGGTATGCAGACCTGGTGGACATGTCATCCTGTCCACCTTGGTCTCTACCTCTGAAACAGGATCTCCTGATTCAGGGTCCTTTCAAACATCAAAATCTAACTTCTCTGAAGCTGACTGCTTGGAAATTGAACGCTTGATTTTATTGGCTCTAATTATGCAAAAAAAAAACTAAAAAAAAAATAATTTGAAAAAATACATTTTCGGTATCAGTTTCGGTTTTCGGCCAAGTGCATCTCGACAGAACGCCAAGCTTCCTCGTTACGGGTCCAGATCCAGGGATCCAGGAGCAGTCCTGATAGATGCCCTGACAGCACCTTGGGACTTCAGGATGGCTTACGTGTTTCCACCCTTCCCGATGCTTCCTCGATTGATTGCCAGAATCAAACAGGAGAGAGCATCAGTGATTCTAATAGCACCTGCATGGCCACGCAGGACTTGGTATGCAGACCTGGTGGACATGTCATCCTGTCCACCTTGGTCTCTACCTCTGAAACAGGATCTCCTGATTCAGGGTCCTTTCAAACATCAAAATCTAACTTCTCTGAAGCTGACTGCTTGGAAATTGAACGCTTGATTTTATCAAGACGTGGGTTTTCTGAGTCAGTTATTGATACCTTAATACAGGCTAGGAAGCCTGTTACCAGAAGGATTTACCATAAGATATGGCGTAAATACCTATATTGGTGTGAATCCAGAGGTTACTCTTGGAGTAAGGTTAGGATTCCTAGGATATTGTCTTTTCTACAAGAAGGTTTAGAAAAGGGTTTATCTGCTAGTTCATTAAAGGGACAGATCTCAGCTCTGTCTATTCTGTTACACAAACGTCTGTCAGAAGTTCCAGACGTTCAGGCTTTTTGTCAGGCTTTGGCCAGGATTAAGCCTGTGTTTAAAACTGTTGCTCCGCCATGGAGCTTAAACCTTGTTCTTAACGTTTTACAGGGCGTTCCGTTTGAACCCCTTCATTCCATTGATATAAAGTTGTTATCTTGGAAAGTTCTATTTTTAATGGCTATTTCCTCGGCTCGAAGAGTCTCTGAGTTATCAGCCTTACATTGTGATTCTCCTTATTTGATTTTTCATTCGGATAAGGTAGTTCTGCGTACTAAACCTGGGTTCTTACCTAAGGTAGTCACTAACAGGAATATCAATCAAGAGATTGTTGTTCCTTCTTTGTGTCCAAATCCTTCTTCGAAGAAGGAACGTCTACTGCACAATCTGGACGTAGTTCGTGCCCTAAAATTTTACTTACAGGCAACTAAGGAATTTCGACAAGCGTCTTCTCTGTTTGTCGTTTACTCTGGTCAGAGGAGAGGTCAAAAGGCTTCTGCTACCTCTCTTTCCTTTTGGCTTCGTAGCATAATACGTTTAGCTTATGAGACTGCTGGACAGCAGCCTCCTGAAAGAATTACAGCTCATTCTACTAGAGCTGTGGCTTCCACTTGGGCCTTCAAGAATGAGGCCTCTGTTGAACAGATTTGCAAGGCTGCAACTTGGTCTTCGCTTCATACTTTTTCCAAATTTTACAAATTTGACACTTTTGCTTCCTCGGAGGCTATTTTTGGGAGAAAGGTTCTTCAGGCAGTGGTTCTTTCTGTATAAAGAGCCTGCCTATCCCTCCCGTCATCCGTGTACTTTTGCTTTGGTATTGGTATCCCAGAAGTAATGATAACCCGTGGACTGATCACACTTAACAGAAGAAAACATAATTTATGCTTACCTGATAAATTCCTTTCTTCTGTAGTGTGATCAGTCCACGGCCCGCCCTGTTTTTTTAAGGCAGGTAAATATTTTTTAAATTATACTCCAGTCACCACTACAGCCTTGGCTTCTCCTTTCTCGTTGGTCCTTGGTCGAATGACTGGGAGTGACGTAGAGGGGAGGAGCTATATGCAGCTCTGCTGGGTGAATCCTCTTGCACTTCCTGTTGGGGAGGAGTAATATCCCAGAAGTAATGATGACCCGTGGACTGATCACACTACAGAAGAAAGGAATTTATCAGGTAAGCATAAATTATGTTTTGATATCCGTTTTTGGGTACTGAGGGGTTAATCATCCTTTTGCTAATGGGTGCAATCCTCTGCTAATTAATACATTTAAAGAATTGTTGACTATAACTGAATTAGTTCTTTGTTATTCAACTGTGTTTTTTAAAAAGCGCTGCAGCGTTTTTTATATTGCTTGTAAACTTATTGAAAGTAATTTCCAAGCTTGCTAGCTTCATTGCTAGTCTGTTTAAACATGTCTGATACAGAGGAATCTGCTTGTTCATTATGTTTAAAAGCCGATGTGGAGCCCAATAGAAATGTGTACCAATTGTATTGATATTACTTTGAATAAAAGTCAATCTGTACCGATAAAGAAATTATCACCAGACAACGAGGGGGAAGTTATGCCGTCTAACTCTCCTCACGTGTCAGTACCTTCGTCTCCCGCTCGGGAGGTGCGTGAGATTGAGGCGCCAAGTACATCAAGGCCCTTACAAATCACTTTACATGATATGGCTAATGTTATGAAAGAAGTATTATATAATATGCCCGAGTTAAGAGGCAAGCGCGACAACTCTGGGTTAAGAACAGAGCGCGCCGATGACACGAGAGCCATGTCTGATACTGCGTCACAATTTGCAGAACATGAGGACGGAGAGCTTCATTCTGTGGGTGACGGTTCTGATTCGGGGAGACCGGATTCAGAAATTTCAAATTTTTAATTTAAGCTTGAGAACCTCCGCGTGTTGCTAGGGGAGGTGTTAGCGGCTCTGAATGATTGTGACACGGTGGCAATCCCAGAGAAATTATGTAGGCTGGATAAATACTATGCGGTACCGGTGTGTACTGACGTTTTTCCTATACCAAAGAGGCTTACAGAGATTATTAGCAAGGAGTGGGATAGACCCGGTGTGCCTTTTTCCCCTCCTGCGATATTTAGAAAAATGTTCCCTATAGACGCCACCACACGAGACTTATGGCAGACGGTCCCTAAGGTGGAGGGAGCAGTTTCTACTTTAGCCAAGCGTACCACTATCCCGGTGGAGGATAGTTGTGCTTTCTCAGATCCAATGGATAAAAAATTAGAGGGTTACCTTAAGAAAATGTTTGTTCAACAAGGTTTTATATTACAGCCTCTTGCATGCATTGCGCCTGTCACTGCTGCAGCGGCATTCTGGTTTGAGTCTCTGGAAGAGGCGATTCGCACAGCACCATTGGATGAGTCTTTGAGCAAGATTAGAACCCTTAAGCTGGCTAATGCGTTTGTTTCGGATGCCGTAGTGCATTTAACCAAACTTACGGCTAAGAATTCCGGATTCGCCATACAGGCGCGCAGAGCGCTATGGCTTAAATCCTGGTCAGCAGATGTAACTTCTAAGTCTAAACTACTGAACATTCCTTTCAAAGGGCAGACCTTATTCGGGCCCGGCTTGAAGGAAATTATTGCTGACATTACTGGAGGTAAGGGCCACACCCTTCCTCAGGACAGGGCCAAATCAAAGGCCAAACAGTCTAATTTTCGTGCCTTTCGTAATCTCAAGGCAGGAGCAGCATCAACTTCCTCCGCTCCAAAACAGGAAGGAACTACTGCTCGTTACAGACAGGGTTGGAAAGGCAACCAGTCATTGAACAAGGGCAAGCAGGCCAGAAAGCCTACTTCCGCCCCTAAGACAGCATGAAGACAGGGCCCCCTTTCCGGAGACGGATCTAGTGGGGGGCAGACTTTCTCTCTTCGCCCAGGCTTGGGCAAGAGATGTACAGGATCCCTGGACGTTGGAGATTATATCTCAGGGATACCTTCTGGATTTCAAAACTTCTCCTCCACAAGGGAGGTTTCATATGTCAAGGTTATCAACAAACCTAGTAAAGAAAGAGGCATTTCTACAATGTGTACAAGACCTCTTAGTGATGGGAGTGATCCACCCAGTTCCGCGAACGGAACAGGGGCAAGGGTTTTATTCAAATCTGTTTGTGGTTCCCAAAAAAGAGGGAACCTTCAGACCAATCTTAGACTTGAAAATCTTAAACAAGTTCCTAAGGGTTCCATCGTTCAAGATGGAAACCATTCGGACCATCCTACCCATGATCCAAGAGGGTCAATATATGACCACAGTGGACTTAAAGGATGCCTACCTTCACATACCGATTCACAAAGATCATTATCGGTACCTAAGGTTTGCCTTTCTAGACAGGCATTACCAGTTTGTAGCTCTTCCCTTCGGGTTAGCTACGGCCCCGAGAATTTTTACAAAGGTTCTGGGCTCACTTCTGGCGGTGATAAGACCACGAGGCATAGCGGTGGCTCCGTACCTAGACGACATTCTGATACAAGCGTCAAGTTTTCAAAATGCAAAGTCTCATACAGAGATAGTTCTAGCATTTCTGAGGTCGCATGGGTGGAAAGTGAACGTAGAAAAGAGTTCTGTTACCACTCACAAGGGTCCCTTTTCTAGGGACTTTTATAGATTCTGTAGAGATGAAAATTTACCTGACGGAGTCCAGGTTATCAAAGATTCTCAATGCTTGCCGTGTCCTTCACTCCATTCCAAGCCCATCAGTAGCTCAGTGCATGGAAGTAATCGGCTTAATGGTCGCGGCAATGGACATAGTGCCATTTGCGCGCCTACATCTCAGACCGCTGCAACTATGCATGCTAAGTCAATGGAACGGGGATTACTCAGATCTGTCCCCTTTGCTAAATCTGGACCAGGAGACCAGAGATTCTCTTCTCTGGTGGTTGTCACGGGTTCATCTGTCCAAAGGAATGACTTTTCGCAGACCAGATTGGACGATTGTAACAACAGATGCCAGCCTACTAGGCTGGGGAGCAGTCTGGAACTCCCTGAAGGCTCAGGGATCGTGGACTCAGGAGGAGAAACTCCTCCCGATAAACATTCTAGAATTAAGAGCAATATTCAATGCTCTTATAGCTTGGTCTCAGTTAGCAACACTGAGGTTCATCAGATTTCAGTCGGACAACATCACGACTGTGGCTTACATCAATCATCAAGGGGAGTTCCCTAGCGATGTTGGAAGTCTCAAAGATAATTCGCTGGGCAGAGTCTCACTCTTGCCACCTGTCAGCGATCTACATCCCAGGCGTGGAGAACTGGGAGGCGGATTTTCTAAGTCGCCAGACTTTTCATCCGGGGGAGTGGGAACTTCACCCGGAGGTATTTGCTAAACTGATTCGTCGTTGGGGCAAACCGGATCTGGATCTCATGGCATCTCGCCAGAACGCCAAGCTTCCTTGTTACGGATCCAGGTCCAGGGACCCGGGAGCGGTGCTGGTAGATGCACTAGCAGCCCCTTGGGTTTTCAACATAGCTTATGTGTTTCCACCTTTTCCGTTGCTACCTCGACTGATTGCCAGGATCAAACAGGAGAGAGCATCGGTGATTCTGATAGCGCCTGCGTGGCCACACAGGACCTGGTATGCAGACCTAGTGGACATGTCGTCCTGTCCACCATGGTCTCTACCCCTGAGGCAGGACCTTCTAATTCAGGGTCCTTTCAACCATCCAAACCTAATTTCTCTGAGGCTGACTGCTTGGAAATTGAACGCTTGATTCTATCAAAGCGTGGGTTTTCGGATTCGGTTATTGATACATTAATACAGGCTCGGAAACCTGTTACCAGAAAAATTTACCACAAGATATGGCGTAAATTTTTATATTGGTGTGAATCCAAGAGTTACTCATGGAGTAAGGTTAGGATTCCTAGGATATTGTCTTTTCTACAAGAGGGTTTAGAAAAGGGCTTATCCGCTAGTTCACTAAAGGGACAGATTTCTGCTCTGTCTATTCTTTTACACAAGCGTCTGGCAGAGAATCCAGACGTCCAGGCTTTTTGTCAGGCTTTGGCTAGGATTAAGCCTGTGTTTAAAACTGTTGCTCCTCCGTGGAGCTTAAACTTGGTTCTTAAAGTTCTTCAGGGTGTTCCCCTTCATTCCATTGATATTAAGCTTTTATCTTGGAAAGTTCTGTTTTTGATGGCTATTTCCTCGGCTCGAAGAGTCTCTGAGTTATCTGCCTTACATTGTGATTCTCCTTATCTGATCTTTCATTCAGACAAGGTAGTCCTGCGTACTAAACCTGGGTTTTTACCTAAGGTTGTTTCTAACAGGAATATCAATCAAGAGATTGTTGTTCCATCATTATGTCCTAATCCTTCCTCAAAGAAGGAACGTCTTTTGCATAATCTAGACGTGGTCCGTGCCCTGAAGTTCTACTTACAGGCAACTAACGATTTTCGACATACTTCTTCTCTGTTTGTTGTTTACTCTGGACAGAGGAGAGGTCAAAAGGCTTCGGCTACCTCTCTCTCTTTTTGGCTTCGTTGCATAATACGCTTAGCCTACGAGACTGCTGGACAGCAGCCTCATGAAAAAATTACAGCTCATTCCACTAGAGCTGTGGCTTCCACCTGGGCCTTTAAGAATGAGGCCTCTGTTGAACAGATTTGCAAGGCTGCAACTTGGTCTTCACTTCATACTTTTTCCAAATTTTACAAATTTGACACTTTTGCTTCTTCGGAGGCTGTTTTTGGGAGAAAGGTTCTACAGGCAGTGGTTCCTTCTGTTTAATGTTCCTGCCTTGTCCTTCCCATCATCTGTGTACTTTAGCTTTGGTATTGGTATCCAATAAGTAATTGATGACCCGTGGACGGAACACACTTAACAAGAGAAAACATAATTTATGCTTACCTGATAAATTTATTTCTCTTGTAGTGTGTTCAGTCCACGGCCCGCCCTGTCTTTTTGAGGCAGGTTCTAAATTTTAAATTATAACTCCAGTCACCACTGCACCCTATAGTTTCTCCTTTCTCGTCTTGTTTCGGTCGAATGACTGGATATGACATGTGAGGGGAGGAGCTATATAGCAGCTCTGCTTGGGTGATCCTCTTGCAACTTCCTGTTGGGAAGGAGAATATATCCCATAAGTAATGGATGACCCGTGGACTGAACACACTACAAGAGAAATAAATTTATCAGGTAAGCATAAATTATGTTTTTCTTCCTCCCTCTCTGAGGACGGATATAGCCAGCTTGGCATTGATGACCCTGGTTGCAGGCTGGTCCTGCTTGGGTTCAGATCTTCTGTCTTGCGTTTTATTCAGACACGTGGTGCCTATTATACCTTGCTGGTCAGGTTGGGGTGCCGAGTGCTTTCAACATTATTTATGTTTCTTGTTATTTGTTTTACGAGTTTCAGCTAAACATTCTCAAGAAGAGTTGCGGGTCCGTGCTGCTCTCGGAATTGTTTCAGTCCTAAATAGCCGTGTCTCTGGTCACTGGGTCAGTGAAAATTAGAGGGTGTATCGCCTTTTTTTCCACCGGTCAGGGCGGTGTGTCTTTAGGAAATTGTCCTTTTTGGACTTGTTCCTTTAGTGGTTCTCTTCTTCATTGAGACCTTCTTGGACTTTGTCCGTTTCTCCTTGTGGATGGGTCACCTTCGGGGGACTTGGATTCCCTTCGGGTGTTAGTTGTTCCTTTTTTGGGATTTTAGACAGTGAGGACTTTTTGGGCTCCGGTTAGGTGTCCTTTCCCGGTGTTGGGAATGCTCTACATCTCCTTCTTGGGATAAGAGGTCCTAGTAGTTTTCCACTCATAGGGTTCGGGTATTGCCATCCAAGCTCATGTTTTACTGTCCTCTGATTTCGAATCTGAGGTGATGTGGAGGCTTGATCTTACTCTGTTCTGGTGACTTGTCCTCACTGTTTCCCTTGTGTATGGAGCTTGTGGGGACAGCTAACGCAGCATACAAATGCTCTTTGGCTACTCTGTACTGTAGCAAACCAAGGGTTGCTAGTTTGATCCTCGGCGAGGTCTACTCAGCCTTCCTCCTTTCGAGGTTGATAAAATGAGCAGCGCCTTGTGTCCCTTAAGGGGGATTAGTCGCGCCTTTCAAGCACAGTCATGTTAATGTTGCTTGGACGCCTGTTAGCTCTAGTGTTCTTTTATGGCCTTGGCTCTTTGGAGTGTTGGGTTCCTGCAAGGGGTGGTCTCTTCCCTTTGGGTCGGGACGTGCAAGGGCTTCTTGCTCTCGTTATCAGAGTTATTCTGGATTTTCCCCTGGGAGGTCTGTTTATATCAGACAAGTTATTTATGTTCCTGGAAGATTGTTTAATCTAAACATTTGTGGGGCCCGGGCTTCTTGTCCTGATCTTCCGGTTGTCAAGGGTTTTACTCTGTTTTCTCTTTGTGGATCCTGCTGTGGGATGTTACTGGACCTTATGATCCTAGGACTGGCCTGGGGGTTCCAGTTTCCGAGGGGAACTTGGGCTTGGCCTTGTTCTGGCTGTTCTGTTTTACAACTTGGCCATATTTACTGAGAGCCTGGGCTCCTTGGGGCTTGTCTTGTGCCGGACGATACAGTTCCCTTGGGACAGCCAACTAATGTGACCTGATGGTGGGCTTTCCTGCCTAGCAAACGGAAGGTTTGCGGTTGTTCAGCTGTTACTTTTGCACCCTCTATGTGTGCTAGCACAATGTTTTAAGGGGTTCTTTCCGTGTTCGTCAGTGACGTAGCCATGTTTTCTCTCTGTTCTTCCTACGACTTCCTGTCTTATGGGCAGGTGTTTATTGACGCTCTCCTCTTCAGGGGGCTCCTTGTCCTCACAGAGGTGTGGTTCCTTTTTTAGGGGCCTCTCCTGTGTTCAGGAGGTTGGAAAAGATGTTTTATCTGGTTCGGGGATTGGGCTGCTCTTTGAGTTTTTCCTTTCCATCTAGGGAGCTGTTGGCTCCGCATTGAGACTTAGTCGGGTAGCTTTGCTAGATCTCTTTGGGTCTAACGCCTGCACAATTGTCTGTGTATATTTTCCCGCCCTTTTGGGGGCCGGTCTTGGGGTTCCTTTCCGTTTCCTTGCTTTCAGATATGCCCCAGCTTGGGCTGGTCCGGCTAGGTGTAGGATCTGAGATCTGTTTATCCTCAGGTCTTGGGGTGCCAGTGGACCTTTTTGTTAGAGGTTCTTTGCCTCTTCCCCTTTGAGATCTCTTAGTAGGTCTGGCGGCCTGGATTGCCTGGAGTGTGTCCTCTGCCTTGGAGGTTGGGCAATTTGTTAGTTTGTTCGGCCGCTTTTTCCTTACGGAGAGTGTTTTCTCTGTGTCTTGCTATGGATGGCAGCGTGTTACTGGACTCAGATGTTTATCTTCTGAGTTTGCTACTTGTAATTTTTCTGTTTGCTCAGTCTCTGAGTTCTGATGTTTTGAGGACTTTGTCTTCAGCTGTCCTTTTGGTTCTGTTGCACGATATTTGTGAGATGTTTCTTCTCCTTGGTGATGCCTGGTTGCTCCTTGTGGGTTGGGCGTTGTCTCCCCTTGTTCTCGGGATCCATTCGGGTCTCTGTGGACTTGGCCTTCTTTTGAAGGGTGCTTTTCCTTTATTGGATTTTGCTGTACCTTTTGGGTATCCCTTTGGTTCACCCTTGTCCTCTCACTTTTGGGGATTTTGGTACTGTACTAGTAAGGATTGTGTGGGGACAGACTGCTCTGTGACGGTTCTCCTGGAGCAGTGTTGGCTCAGTGAGTCTGCTTTGCGGTCTCTAGTTAGGCATTCGGACTATCTGCGGGTCAGTGTCCTTGGAGCCTTTTCCTTCTAGTTTTTTTCCGCGGCTCTGAAGAAGCGGGGTTTGTTTGGGTTGTGGTTTTTTTCAGGCCTGGTGCCCTCAGAATGGGCCCCCTATGGTACCCTCCCGTTTTTGCATTCAGTGTCCTCTATAGCTTGGGTATTGTTTTCCCAAAAGTAATGAATGCAGCTGTGGACTTACCTGACAATTTTCTTTTCTTGAGATGGAAAGAGTCCACAGCTCTCCACCCGTATTTGTTCTGTGGGGCGTCTCTTATTTTTTATTATTCTGGCACCTTTTCACCCTGGTATTTCTCCTACTATTCCTTGTTCCTCGGCAGAATGACTGGGAGATGAGGGAAGTATTTAAGCCTTTGGCTGGGGTGTCTTTGCCCCCTCCTGGTGGCCAGGTTCTTATTTCCCAAAAGTAATGAATGCAGATGTGGACTTATTCCATCTGAAGAAAAGAAAATGATCAGGGAAACATAATTTAAGTTATACATACAGGTATATACACACATACATATATACAGGAATCAAAATTTCAAGCACTAAGCTCCTAGCCATCCCAAAAATGTTACTTACCACCTTTGATCCTCCCCACTACCCACACATACCACACCCACTAAACCACCCCTCTCTTTGCATATGTTTAACCAAAGTGAAACACCTTATTGTGAAGTAATACTGTTTGTTTTATACCATAAATAATGCTACATACAGTAATAAAGTAACACAAAATAAGGTGCATAGTCGTTAGCAACATGAACTAGGGTTCTGGGGAAGACAACAGCTAGACAGAAAAATGCAGAGAGTGTTGACATTAACGTGAGGTCATAGCAGACCTGGAAAAATTGTTTTATAATTTATCATCTCTCATCTATCTTTCTCCACTGCCTCCTCTTTCCAATCTCTTTTTCTTTCCTATGACATGGAGAGTCCACAACGTCATTCCAATTACTAGTGGGATATTCAACCCCTGGCCAGCAGGAGGAGGCAAAGAGCAGTTTAAAGGGACAGTTTACTCAAATATTTTCTCCCCTTTAATTTGTTCCCAATGATCCACTTTACCTGCTGGAGTGTATTAAATTGTTTACAAGTAGCTCCTTTACCCTTATAATGGCATTTGAAATTGTTGATTTAGAATGTGGTATCCCCACCTATTCTGAAAGTTTGTAGCCGCGCGTACCAGCTTTAGATAAGCTTTGTAAACACAGCCAGCAGAAGAAATTACACTCCCAGTTGGATAGAGCAGAGATAAGGTAATAAAATATAGATTTTCCTTTGTTCTCTCCAACTACTGGCGATTGCTTTATGGACAGATATAAGATAAAGAAGCAGGTATTTGTGCATAATGTGATACAGTAATGAGATCTGATTATACCTACAAGCTCAACCCATTTTATTAGGTTGTGGCTTCAAAACACAAAATCAGAGCTTTAATATACACAAATAAGCCTTAAAAAGCTAATTTTCGTACATTTTTTACTCTGCAGTTGGTAAAAAAAGCAATTGTAAACACATTAAGGGAAAATAAAATATTTTACAGTATACTGTCCCTTTAAGTGTAACTTCCCTTACCCATAATACCCAGTCATTCTCTTTGCCTCTGTCAATGGAGGTTGTGCGAAGTTGGTGTCTGAAGAATTTAATCCTTTTATGGGTACTTTTCCCAACAAGCAAGGATTGGGGTCTAGCTTTGTCCATGCCAATCTTTTGAGTAAGAGTAGTGGTGACTTTTAGCAGTTAAAAGGCGGTGAGGAAGTCTTTGCTTTACTTTTAACACTTAGCTACCCCTTTGTAGAAAGCCAGAGTTGGTTACTTTGTTCTTTATTTTCCTACAGGTCCATGACAGGGAGTGTTGTACCTGCCACACCTAAGGATCAGCATCTATCATGCAAAAAGATCTAAGTTAAGTGCCTTTTGCCTTCTAGGTACTGAAGGGCTGTAGCACTTAAAAGGTTAATCCTCATTTTCAGATCCTTGCTGGGACATAAAAATCCTTATAGTTTAAGGATTCATATTGGGGACACAATATTTGACTTTAAACAGTATGGCACTTATTACAGTATAAACAGGCATCTTGGCTAAGGGATGTAAAAGGTTAATAATAAGGATATCCTTTATTTCTTAACCTATCTCTCCTTTTTATTTCTATGATGGGAGTTTTTATTTTATTTTTAATAGCCTGGATAACTTTGAGGACTTATTTAATGGTACTTGTACTTAAAAAGGGAAAGCTGATTTTTTTTAAACAGGCATTTTTGCACATTTTTTTCACTAAAGAGAATAATTGCGCAGTTAATATTGGTCCCATTCACATGACCCGCACTTCTGGATTTGCGGAGCAATTGAGGATGAAAGCAATCTTTTCTTCAGAGCAGAATATCTCCAGCTAGAAGTTTTCTTGTGTCTGCTTAGAATCTATCTTCTACTCGGATCATCTAAGAGGAGAGGCAATCTCTACAAGGAGTTAAGTTTTTCCTCTTACTAGTGTTGTGTGTCTCTTGGCTTGTAGGAGCCTCAGGCAATCTGTTTTTTTTTTTTTGTTTATTAGCGTCTTTGATGTTTATTTTTTATCTTCTATACACTGAATAATTCATTTTCTATATATATTTTTTTCTTTACTTAATTTTATTTTTACTTGTGGGACTTTTTACTCCATGGCATGGACTCTGAACAGAATTAGTCCATCTCTATGGATATAAATGTTTATCACGCTTAGAGGCTCAAATTTTTCTTCCTATGCAATTTTGTTCCTCTTGTTAAGCTAAAACTTTTAAAACTTAAGGATATATTACTCCCTTCGCAGCCAGCTGTCTCTCAGGATAATGCTGTTCGTGATATGCCTCAGCTTTCTCCTCAAACGTCCCAAGCCTTAATTGTTTGTTATACTGTGCCTTCTGTATCCTCTCAACCACCTGGGGGGGTTATTTAACTGGGGATTTTGCTGCTCAGATTTCTTCTGCAGTAAAAGCGGCTTTGTCAGCTTTCCCTTCATCGGGTAAGCGTAAGAGAAAATCTAAACATCTGCCTGATAGTAAGGTTTCTGACTTTAGGACTGCATTAACCAATCTTTCTCAGATGTCTGATGAAGAGCATACTTCAGTAGCTTCTGAAGGTGAGATCGGACTCTTAAGCAGAAAAATCTTCAGAAGCTGAAGAGGTTAATTTTAGAGTTAAGCTTGAACACCTCTGGTTACTATTGAAGGAGGTTTTAGCTACTTTAGACGACTCTGAACCTTTGGTTGCTGTCAACACCACAAAGTCTTCTAAACTGGATAGAGTTTACGATTCTCCATATTCTGAGGAGGTTTTTCCTGTTCCAAGGAAGATGTTTGAAAATATAGCTCAGGAATGGGATAAGCCAGGGGTTTCATTTCCCCCTTGCCCTGTGTTTAATAAGATGTTTCTTGTTGCTGACTCTATTTTAGACTCTTAGATTTCTACTCTTGCTAAGAGAAGTACAATTCCTATAGAGGATAGTTGCTCTTTTAAGGATCCCATGGATTAGAAGCTGGAGGCTTACTTAAAAAATATGTATATCCATCAAGGATTACAGTGGCAACCAGCAGCAAGTATTGCTACGGTTGCGGGAGCTGCATCTTATTGATACAATGCATTTTCTGATCTTCTTACAGAGGAAACTACAGTAGAGAAGATCCAAGATAGGATCAAAGCTCTCAAATTGGCCAATACCATTGTCTGGGAGCTAAGATGTCTAGCTTCACGGTACTAGCCCGCAGGGCTCTGTGGTTAAAATCTTGGTCGGCTGATGTCTCTTCTAAGGCCAAGATTTTGGCTTTACCTTACAAGGGAAAGACTATTTGGACCTGGTCTGGCAGAGATCATTTCCGAAATTACAGGTGGAAATGGATCTTTCCTACCTCTGGACAAAAAGAATAGACCTAGAGGTCGTCAGAAATCTCATTTTCGTTCCTTTCGTAACTTTAAGGGACAAAAGTCGTCCTCTTCCTTTTCAAAACCAGATCAACCCAGATCTTCTTGGAAATCCAACCAGCCCTGGAACAAGGAAAAACAAAACAAGAAGCCTTCTGCTGACTCTAAATCAGCATGAAGGTTCAGCCCTCGATTCTAGTGTGGACCAGGTGGTGGGCAGGCTTTCTCTTTTTTTGTCAAGCCTTGATACACGATATCCCAGACCCTTGGGTTGTGGACATAGTGTCCCATGGTTACAGAATGGGATTCATGTCTTGCCCTCCATGGGACAGATTTCTCCTGTCAAGACTATCCTAAAACCAAATAAAAAAGGAGGCCTTCTTAAACTGTGTAAAAGACCTATTCTCTCTGGGAGTTATTTTTCCTGTCCCTCTATCAGAACAGGGTCTAGGATTATATTCAAATTTATTTGTGGTTCCCAAAAAGGAGGGAACTTTTTGACCCATTCTAGATATGAAGTGTCTCAAATTCCTCAGGGTTCCGTCCTTCAAGATGGAAACTATTTATTCCTTTCTTCCTTTGGTACAGGAAGGTCAATTTATGACGACCATAGACCTGAAGGTCGCATACCTTCATGTTCCCAATCACAGGGAACACTATCCGTATCTGAGGTTTGCCTTTCTGGACAAGCACTTACAATTTGTTGCACTTCCATTTGGTCTTGCCACGGCTCCCAGAATATTCACAAAGGTTTCTTGGGGCGCTATTGGCTGTGATCAGATCCCAGGGATTTGCTGTGGCGCCTTATCTAGACGACATCTTGGTTCAGTTATCGTCTTTTCAACTAGCCCAATCTCATACAGAGATGCTGTTGTCTTTTCTAAGTTCCCATGGGTGGAAGGTGAATTTGGAAAAAAAGTTCTCTTGTTCCATCTACCAAGGTGTGTTTCCTAAGGACTATAATATAGGGATAGACAGATTTATATCGGAGCGGCCAATTTTTAGGGCCGATATTTGAAATTAATTAAATATCGGTATTGGACAGAAACTTACCGATATGGAGCAAATCAAAAGAAATTTAGCTCTGTGTACTTCAGGGAAACTATGTAGTTTTAAGTGACACAAATCCTCACACAAATCATCTATAGCACATATAAGCTGGACATAGCATCTAATAATAAATAGCACTGATAAGAGTCCAAGCACAGGCGTTCCTGGGAGCTCAGTTACCAACTACCAAATACCATCAATGGCAGGCTTGTAGATGGTCTTGCATAAACAAACATATATGATTTGTGAAATAGAAAATGTGATCTTTAAGTGGCACTTAAAGCTACATGGTTTGCCTGAAGCACACAGAGCTAAATTACTTGATTTGCTTATAGGGGTCAGCAATACATAAAGAGCTTTGCAGTAGTGACTTAAATTTAATTTTATTTCAGTGTGCAGTTTAAAAGAGCTTTATGCAATTTAATAAGTTTAATTTTCAAGCACTTTATTTTTCCCAGTTGTTTACTTTTAATGTTTAAAATTTTAATAAGAATGTTCAGTTTATACCAGATTTGTGTAGATATTGTGTTGATTTTTCAAAACTTTACATATACAGAATATCTGCCCCTGTTATCGGTTATCGGCCTGAAAGGCGGTCAATAATCTATCTGTATCAGCCCTCAAAAAATTATATCGGTCTATCCCTACTATAATAGTTTCCCTGTCCATGAAGAAGTCAGAAAAAACAAAATTCTTGCTTCCTGCCTTTCTCTCCAGTCTGCCTTTTGTCCATTTGTGGCTCAATGCATGGAGGTGATTGGGCTGATGGTGGCATCCATGGACATCATCATTCCTTTTGCCCGGTTCCATCTACGACCGTAGAAACTTTGTATGCTCCGTCAATGAAACAGAGATCATTTGGTTTTATCTCAGAGGATAAATCTAGACCCTCTAACAAGAGAGATTCTTGTGGTGTGTGTCACAGGATAATCTGTCTCGGGGCACCTGCTTTCTGAGACCTTCCTGGGAATTTGTGACCGCAGACTCCAGCCTGTCAGACTGGGGAGCTGTTTGGGGACCTCTAAAGGCTCAGGGACTGTGGTCTCGGAAAGAGTCCTCTCTTACCATAAACATCTTGGAGTTGAGAGCTATCTTCAATGCCCTATCAGCGTGGCCTCAACTGTCACTCGTCCGGTTTATAAGATTCCAATCGGACAACATCTCAGTGGCTTACATCAACCACCAGGGAGGGACTCAGAGTTCCTTAGCCATGAAGGAGGTGACTCACATTCTGCAGTGGGTGTTAGCCCACCATTGTCTATCTGCCATCCACATTCCAGGAGTGGACAACTGGGAGGCAGATTTTCTTAGCAGACAGACCTTTCATGCCGGGGAACGGGCTCTCCATCCGGGAGTGTTCTCTCAGATTTCCCTCAAGTGGGGGGTTCCAGAGTTGGATCTGATGGCGTTCTGCCAAATTGCCAAGGTTCCAAAGTACGGTTCAAGGTCAAGAGATCCTCAGGCCGTTTTGATGCCCTTGCGGTTCCTTGTAGGTTTTCTCTGGCTTATCTGTTTCCTCCGTTTTCTCTCCTTCCACGAGTCATTGCTCGTATCAAACAGCAGCCGAGAGCATCAGTGATACAAATAGCTCCTGCATGACCTCACAGGATCTGGTTTGTGGATCTGGTAAGGATGTCGGCTCTACCTCCTTGGAAGTTACCTCAGAGGAAAGACCTTCTACTTCAGGGTCCTTTCCTCCATCCAAACCTAGATTCTCTGAAGCTAACTGCTTGGAGATTTATCATAAGATATGGCGTAAATATCTTTATTGGTGTGAATCTAAGGGGTTCTCCTGGAGCAGGGTGAGGATTCTCCAGATTTTGTCCTTTCTTCAGGATGGCCTGGATAAGGGTTTACCGGTCAGTATCCTAAAGGGTCAGATTTCTGCTTTAGTTATCCTTTTGCACAAACGTCTGGCAGACCTACCAGATGTTCAAGCCTTTTGTAAAGGCCCTGGTTCTGCAGTGTGATTTCCCCCTACCTTATTTTTCCTGCTGATAAGGCGGTCCTTCATACTAAATTGGGGTTTCTCCCTAAAGTAGTATCGGATCGAAACATTAATCTGGAAATTGTTGTTCTTTCTTTTTGTCCTAATCCTTATCATAAGGAATGTCTTTAGCATAACTTGGATGTTGTGCGTGCTCTACAATTTTACTTACAAGCTAGATTTTAGGCAATCTTCTGCCCTGTTTGTTGTTTTCTCTGGAAAACTTAAGGGTCAGAAGTCCACTTCTACTACTCTGTCTCTTTGGTTGAGAAGTTTGATTAGTTTGGCTTATGAGACTGCTGGACAGCAGCCTCCTGAGAGAATTACGGCTTATTCCACTAGAGCTGTCTCCTCTTCTTGGGCTTTGAAAAATGAAGCTTCTCTGGAACAGATTTGCAAGGTGGCAACATGGTCCTCTCTGCATTCTTTTTCCAAATTCTACACATTTGATACTTTTGCCTCGGCTGAGGCTTCCTTTGGGAGAAGGGTTCTTCAAGCGGTTGTGCCTTCTGTTTAGGTCATCCTGCCTTTTTCTCCCTCCCTTTTCATTCCGTGTCTTCTAGCTTGGTTATTGGTTCCCACTAGTAATTGGAATGACATCGTGGACTCGCCATGTCATAGGAAAGAAAACAAAATGTATGCTTACCTGCTAAATTTCTTTCTTTCAAGACAGGGAGAATCCACGATCCGCCCTCTTTTTAATTATAAGCGGCAGTTTTTTTGAGTAAACGTCAGACACATTTTTACCCTTGTGTTCTTTTTTTTTTTTTTTTTACCCCCTCTCTTCTCACTCAGGCCATATTTGTTATTTTCACTCTTTCTCTCTCCTTTCTCAAATCTCTTCACTATTTCTTTTCTTTTTTTTTTCTCCACTCTCACTTTTCCTCTCCAATCTCATTCTGCCCCTGTTTACCCTCTCAGGTGTAACAGTCAAATCACTAATGCAGTCCCTATAACCCTAGAGGAATATCATATCCTTGCCCTTTCATGGATATATAATATCCCTTTAGATAATATTTGTAGCAGGCATTCCTCACTAGCTTTCTCTCACCACTGTTAAAATGTTCACTCACCAATGGCTAGTGGAAATTTTGAGGTGTGTGTATGTATATATATATATATATATATATATATATATTTCCCCCAGTAACAAATTATCATTAAATAAATGTATGTTTAAGTATGAAATTAATTTGTGTTTTGGATAGCAGAAAATTTTATAATTATTAGAAAGTATTACACCGCCCACACCCGACTTCTACATAATGCCATCCGGAGATATATCCAGTTGTCCCGGACAACTTAAATATTTCCATTATTCCTATCTTTAACATTGAGTGTGTATGTATGTGTGTATTTATGTATGTATGTATGTGTGTGTGTGTGTGTGTATGTATGTATGTATGTATATGTATATATATATATATATATATATATATATATATATACTGTGTATGTATGTGTGTATGTGTGTGTGTGTGTGTAAATATATATATATATATATATATATATATATACATCTATCTCCATCTATATCTATCTCTCTTTATTTATAGAGATCGATATGTAGTAATAGATAGATGTGTGTGCATATGTTTATGGAAGGCTTTGTTACTTGTCAATAGTTTACTGAGACTGTATAAATTGTCGTGTTGCATATACAGTAGAAGCACACAGCTTAATGATTTGACTTTGCATATACTGCTTTTAGCCATGTATTTTAAGCCTCATGCTTCCCATGCTCCGCTTTGCTTGAAAAATAAAGATTTTTTTTATCTTTTGAGATCTGCTGGACTAAGTTTTGTTTTTTATACATATAATAATATCTAAATAGTATGTGTATATAACTATATATGTATGAAGAAACTCCAGCTGTAACTTAACAGGCGAGACTGCTGGAGCTTCCTGCAGCTCCAACGTATATATACACGTGTTGCGGAACGATAAACAAAGTACAAAGTATATATATAATGTCATATTGTCTAAACAGATTAAGCCTTTTGCAGGTGTTAAAACAGCATGATTACTGTCAAACAAACAATTTCTTGAGTATGTTAGTAAAGGTGTACAACATTCACTAGTAATAGTATATATTCACTGTACAATCCACTTTTACTGTAACATATACTTTCTTTGATAATAACCATAAATCAAAATGTGTTGTATGGTTTCTTGGCAAGAAGACAGAGCCTGTGGCAAAAGATAACATTTATTTTTAAACTAGCAGGTGTCGCTTAACAAGGTGTGAAAACGGTCATGATCAGTCCATAGATTTTTATAGGAATAGATTTTATGGTCTTAATGCTCGACCTTTAGAATTGCTCACATTTAACTGAGATTTCCTGTGTTTGTTATTTGACAGAAGGTTTATAGTGAAATAAGCTTGTGAGACGTAGATCATGGCTGTCCGTGGTATGCAGCAGACACTAGTAGAAAATAATCACCATAGTTTACCAGTCAAGGAAGAAAAGTTATTTCTTCAGAGGGAAAAAAAGTTAGTAGCCCACTCAATGCTAAAGACAGACATAATTTCTTAATTTTAAGCTAAAATTCCTTTTTGTGATCAGTGGCTATTTCCAGTATGAGTTTAGGATTGTGAGTTGTCTTTGTACTGGGCAAACTGTTTTAGCTGTGGGCTGTATGCTGTTTGTAGCTCAGTATTGTAGCTCTTCCCATATGTTTGTGCACTGCAGATTCCATTGGGAACATTTTGTGAAGGCCAGGAAACATTAGATGATGGGAAATAATAGGAAGCTTGACAAAGGAACAATGGAACAAAAATGTTTAATGTAAATAATTTCATTTTTATTAAACAAATCAAATGTGTTTGCAAAACTATTTATATTGTTATATATTTAGCTAGTTTAATTCTAGATTGCAGCATACCAAAGCTTGCAGTGTTCTGTTAGGGAAGAGGTATTAAAGGGAAACTCGCATCAAAATAAGACCCTTTCCAATATACTTCCATTATCACATTTTGCAGTCTTTTTATAAACTCACTTTCTGAGGCACTAGCTCCTACTGAGCATGTGCAAAAGTTCACAGGGTATAGGTATACTAGTTTGTTATTGGGTGATGTCTGTCACATGATACAGAGGGCCGGAAAATGGGAGAAAAAATAATTTGTCAAAAAAAATAATCTGATTATTTGAAATTCATAGTAGGTGTTATTGCATTGTCTTTTTATTATGTACTTATTAATTGTATACAGTATTGTGAATGTGTTAAGATCATAATATCTTTACATATCTTGAATTTTAGAAGCTTGTGATAGACACTAATTGATTAACGTACAGAAACCGAAATTGTTGCATTTAGTAAGTTTTAAAACATCATAGGTTTTTTCTTCAAATGCATCTTAGAGACCTGTAAAAGCATTGATGGCTTATGGAAAAACCTTGTTTGCGGATATGTTGGTGTATCAAAAAGTTAGTCTTCTAAAAACAATAGAAAGAAACAAATGTGAAAACCATAGAAAGGGATTAAATATACAAAAGTATATAGAAGATTATGACTTTGAAAAGCTATAAAACTTTCTCATTTGTTGTTGCATGTTGATCTGATGAATTATACGTGTCAAACAAATATTGTTACTTGTTCTATGTTCAACAATTTGCTAATTTGCTTACAAATGAAGTTCACGAGCAAGCAATTACTTTTGTAGTGTGGTTACTTGCAGATTTGTGTGAGTGAAGCACTTTTTCCTTACATAAGGCAGCGAGAGTCCACAACTTCATTCCTTATTGTTGGGAAATACAACACCTGGTCACCAGGAGGAGGCAAAGACAACCCAGTCAAATCCCTTCCACTTCCCCATCCCCCAGTCATTCTTTGCCTTTCATCACTATTGAAGGTGGCAGAGAAGTGTCAGAAGATTGACATAGTCCTGTATGGGTATGTTCCCTTCGAGAAAGGACTGGAGTTTTTCTGTGAAACCATCCGGACTGTTGCTAACAGCTCCTGAGCAATCAGTGTTGACGAGTTTCACTGCTTGCTACACACTCAAGTCCATGTCAGAAGCGCTGCTGCAAGACTGTCACACTTGAGAGGCTGTGCCTGTTCCATAGCATGGATCCTGGAGTGTAAGACAGGTTTTTATATATACATTGTAAAACGCTATACAGGGTCACAGTGTGGCTCCTTTATACCTCGATAGGATCAAGGGTTAATATCCCCTTCAGGGAGATAGCTGCTTAATATGAGAGGAGTTTTAGGCTCATAGGCTGTGTGTTTTTTGGCTTGAAACAAACAGGTTTCACTTTTGTTTTTGAAGTGTTGCTCTGTTCATAGTAGCTTGGCGCCCTTTTTCATAACAGGGGAAGTCCGGTCTTACATACCACGTGACCTGGTGCGATCTCTTTCATTTCCTAAGATCCTACTGCAGACATCACTCCAGAGAGAGTTTCACTGTTAGCTGTCTGGGTCTAGGAGGGGGTGAGTGCCCCAGCCATTGAGAGTGTTAAGGTGCTGTTTTTTTAAAATAAAAGCATTTCTTTTTGATTGTCCTCCTGTGGGTGTATACAAAGCTATGGAGGACTCTGATATTACATTAGAAGGTTCCGCTCCTTCTGTACTGATTAATAATTCCTGTTTATATTTTTATATTGTGAGGAGGCTGTAGTTTGCCTACTTGCTCAATTTTGTTCCATTTGTGTGAACACTGTTCTAAAGTCTAAGAAGGGAGACAAGCCTGCTAATACTCATAGCGCTATTAGCCCTTCTGAACAGTCTATTTCAAAGGAATCTGGGTCCCGAGAAATTACTACACTCTCTACATTACTCGGTCCACATGCAGTTCCCTGCGGCTCAACTAATCCTACATCATGAGGGGGCTTTTTTCCAGTGAACTTTACCGCACAGTTACAATTGGCGGTGTCTGCGGCCCTGCCCTTAGTGCCTTACAAACGCAAGAGAAAGGTTAAGCATAGTTCTCCTGACCTTGGGTCATCTAAATATTTGTCGATTTTAGCTACTATATCCCAGCTATCTGAGGATGATTTAACCTTTGTATCTTCAGTGGGTGAACTTTCTTATTTGGAGACTTAAGTTATTAAATCTCCTTCAGCGGAGGAACCCTCCTTTAGACTTAAAATTGAGCATCTGTGTTTTTATTAAAGAAGGTTCAGTCTACTTTAGAGGTTCCAGAGGCTACATTCCCTAAGGAGTCTAAGATCCCTAATTAGACAGGGTTTACGAAGATAGGAAGGTCTCTCTGAATTTTCCTGTGCCAGTTAAGATGGCGAACATTATAAGTAGTGAATTGGAAAGAGTAGGAACTTATTTTTCCTCCTCTACTTTTAAAAAAATATTCCCGGTCCCTGACTCTCTATTAGATTTTTGGGGATCCATCCCAATGGTGAATGGCTAAGCATACTACTATCCCTCTGGAGGATAGTTCTTCATTTAGAGAGCCTATGGATAAGAAAATGGAAAGTTTTTTGAGGAAGATGTTTCAACATACAGGGTCTTTATTTCAGCCTGCGGCAGCTATAACCACAGTTCCCGGAGCAGCTACCTACTGGTGCAACACTCTGTCAGAGCTAATTGAGGTGGAGACTCCCCTTGGGGATATTCAGGAGAGAATTAAGGCATTGAGAATTGCTAACTCTATCTGTAACGCAAATATGCAGATTATTCGCATAACTGCAAAGGCTGATGGCTTTGCGGTTTTAGCCCGCCGGGCTCTCTGGTTGAAGTCTTGGTCTGCGGATATAACTTCTAAATTCAGACTCCTTTCTTTTCTCTTCAAGGGGAAGAATTTATTCGGTCCAGGGCTGGACTCCATTATCGCTACGGTTACCGGAGGGAAAGTTGCCTTCCTACCCCAAGATAAGAATAGGCCTAAGGGACGGAAACTGTCTAATTTTTGTTCCTTTCATGCTTACAAGTCGCAACGACAGAAGTCCTCTTCCAAGTCCGAGCAGGCCAAGAGTATTTAGAAGCCTGCTCGTTCCTGGAATAAGTCCAAACAGTCTAAGAAGCCCACCGAGAACAAATCGGCATGAAGGGGCGGCATCCGATCCGGGATCGGATCGAGTAGGGGGCAGACTGTCTGTCTGTCTCTCTTTTTTCAGACGCTTGATTCCAGGATGTACAGGATCCTTGGGTCCTGGAGGTTGTATCTCAAGGATACAGGATAGGATTCAAGTCTCATCCGCCCAGGGGCAGAGTCCTACTCTTCAGTCTTTCGACAAGACCAGAAAGGAGGGCTGCCTTCTTAGGTTGCGTACGGGATCTCTCCTATCTAGGAGTAATAATTCCCGGTACCTACAGCAGAAAGAGTTTTGGGGTTTTATTCAAATCTTTTTGCGGTTCCAAAGATGGAAGGAACTTTCCATCCATTTCTGGATTTAAAGTGCCTAAACAAGTTTCTGAGTGTTCCCTCTTTAAAGATGGAAACAATACCGTCAATCCTGCCTCTGGTTCAGGTACAGTTTATGACCACAATAGACCTGAAGAATGCATACCTTCATGTCCCGATTTACAGGGAACATTTTCAGTTCCTGAGGTTTGCTTTTCTGGATCAGTACTTCTAGTTCATAGCTCTTCCGTTTGGCCTAGCTATGGCTCCAAGGATATTTACAAAGGTTATGGGGGCTCTTCTAGCCGTTGCCAGAACACGAGGTATTGCAGTAGCGCCTTACCTGGACGATATCTTGGTACAGGCACCATCTTTACGTCTAGCGGAAGAACATTCAGAGTCCCTTCTCAGTCTTCTTCGATCACATGGATGGAAGATAATCTTGGAAAAGAGTTCTCTTACTCCAAGTACAAGGGTGAATTTCCTGGGAACCATGAGAATATTCCTTAGAGGTCAGAGACATTGCAAGCTAACTTCTGCATGTTATGTCCTCCAGGCCTCCTTGAGACCCTCAGTGTCTCAGTGTATAGAGGTAATCAGACTCATGTTGTCTTGCATGGAAATCATTCCTTTTGCCAGATTCCATCTCAGACCCTTACAACTATGCATGCTGAGACAATGGAACGGTGACCATTCAGGTCTGTTTTAACAGATTGTACTGGATAGCCTGTCGAGACTCGCTCTCCTGGTGGCTCTGTCCAGATCATCTGTCTCAAGGCACGTGCATTTTGACACTGTCCTGGGAGATTGGGACTATGGGCACAAGCTTTTCCGGCTGGAGTGCCATTTGGGCTGCCAAGAAGGCACAAGGTCTGTGGACTCGGGAGGAGTTTTCCCTTCCGATCAATATTTTGGAACTTCAGACATTCTTCAATTCCTTGAAGGCTTGGCCCCTTCTGGGTTCGTCCCAGTTTATCAGCTTCTAATCAGACAATATAACCTCAGTTGCCTATATCAGCCATCAAGGGGGGAACGAGAAGTTCTTTGGTGATGAGAGAAGTATCCCAGATACTTGAGTGGGCGGAGACTCACAAATGTACGCTGTCAGCGATCCACATTCCGGGTGTGGAGAACTGGGAAGCAGACTTTCTCAGCAGGCAATCCTTTCACCCAGGGGAATGGTCTCTTCATCCCAAGGTGTTTGTAGAGATATGCAGCAAGTGGGGGACGCTGGAGATAGATCTCATGGCATCCCGCTTCAATACCAAGCTACCCAGGTACGGGTTGAGGTCAAGGGATCCTCGGGTGGAATTGATAGATGCCCTATCAGTACCATGGAGGTTCAGTCTCCTATATATTTTCCCTCCATTACCCCTTCTCCCTCGTGTGGCGGCCTGCATCAAACAGGAGCGAGCATCTGTGATTCCTCCATCATGGCCGCGAAGGACGTGGTTTGCGGATCTGGTGGGGATGTCCCCATCTCCTTAGTGGAGGTTACCTTGTTGCAGAGATCTGCTGATACAGGGTCCCTTCCTTCATCAACATCTAGATTCTCTGAGGCTGACTGTGTGGAGATTAAACGCTTAGTCTTAGCGAAAAGAGGGTTCTCTAAGAGTGTTATCGACACACTGGTTCAAGCTCGTAAGCCAGTTACTCGTCATGTCTACCATAGGAGGAGGACTTGTACTGGTGTGAGGAGTTTGGTTTTTCCTGGCATAATTTTAAGGTTGCCAGAATTTTATCTTTCCTCCAGGATGGATTGGAAAAGGGCCTTATCTGCTAGTTCCCTAAAGGGACAGATATCGGCCCTGTCGGTGTTACTGCACAAAAGATTGGCTGAGCTTCCGGATGTGCAGTCCTTTGTTAAGGCTCTGGCTAGGATCAGACCCGTGTTTAGATCTGGGGCTCCGCCTTGGAGCCTCAATCTTGTTCTTAGTGATTTGCAGCAGCCTCTGTTGAAGCCTATGCATTCTGTTGACATTAAATTGTTATCTTGGAAGGTTCTTTTTTGTTGGGTATTGCCTCTGCGTGCAGAGTTTCTGAGATTTCTGCTTTGCAATGTGATCCCCCTTATCTGTTTTTTCATGCTGATAAGGCGGTTTAACACATTAAACTAGGGTTCCTTCCTAAGGTGGTATCAAATCGTAACATTAATCGAGAAATTGTTCCTTCCTTGTGTCCTAATCCTTCTTTAGTGAAGGAACGTTTGCTTCATAATCTAGATGTGGTTCATGCTTTGAAGTTCTATCTTCAGGCTACTAAGGAATTCAGACAATCTTCCTTTTTGTTTGTCATCTATACGGGGAAGCGTAAGGGGCAGAAGGTTACTACGACTTCTCTATCTTTCTGTTTGAGGAGTGTCATTTGCTTAGCTTATGAGACAGCCTCCTGAGAGGATAACGGCTCATTCCACTAGAGCAGTGGCTTCCTCTTGGGCTTTTAAGAATGAAGCCTCAATGGATCAGATTTGTAAGACCTGGTCCTCCTTACACACTATTTCTAAATTTTACAAGTTTGATGTGCTTGCTTCGGATGAAGCAGCTTTCGGGAGAAAAGTTTTGCAGGCTGTGGTGCCCTCAGAATAGAGTCTGCATCTTTTTTTTCTGTTCCTTCCTGTTATTCATTCAGTGTCCTCTGGAGCTTGGGTATAGTTTTCCCAACAGTAAGGAATGACGTTGTAGGCTCTCACTGCCTTATGGAAGGAAAACATAATTTATGCTTACCAGATAAATTCCTTTCCTTCCTGGCAGGGAGAATCCATGACCCCGCCCATAATTTATTTTTTTGAGGGGCCGGCTTCCTTTTTATATTTCTTCTGGCATCTTTTATACCTTTATGTTTCTCCTACTTTTCCTTGTTTCCTTGGCAGAATGACTGGGGGATAGGGGAAGTGTAAGGGATATTTAAGCCTTTGGCTGGGGTGTCTTTGCCTCCTCCTGGTGGCCAGGTATTTCCTAACAGTAAGGAATGAAGTCGTGGACTCTCCCTGCCAGAAGGAAAGGAATTTATCTGGTAAGCATAAATTATGTTTTTTTTGTGTGTGACAGTATGGCTGGAGAAGTGACACTGTGACTACATACACATGCTACTTGTACCTTAATAAATAATACACACTTCTGGAGAAGTGACACACTGACTACGTACAGTATCTCGCAAAAGTGAGTACACCCCTCACATTATTATAAATATGTTATATCTTTACATTTGACAACACTGAAGAAATGACACTTTGCTACAATGTAAAGTAGTGAGTGTACAGCCTGTATAACAGTGTCAATTTGCTGTCTCCTAAAAATAACTCCACACAGCCATTCATGTCTAAACCGTTTGCAACAAAAGTACACCCCTAAGTGGAAATGTCCAAATAGGGCCCAAAGTGTCAATATTTTGAGTGGCTACCATTTATTTTCCAGCAGTGCCTTAACCCTCTTGGGCATGGAGCTTCACAGGTTGCCACTGGAGTCTTCTTCCCCTCCTCCATGACAAGATCACGGAGCTGGTGGATGTTAGAGACCTTGCGCTCCCCCACCTTCCATTTGAGGATGCCCCACAGATGCTCAATAGGGTTTAGGTCTGGAGACCTGCTTGGCCAGTCCATCACCTTTACCCTCAGCTTCTTTAGCAAGCCAGTGGTCGTCTTGGAGGTGTGTTTGGGGTCGTTATCATGTTGGAATACTGCCCTGCGGCCCAGTCTCAGAAAAGAGGGGATCATGCTCTGCTTCAGTATGTCACAGTACATGTTGGCATTCATGGTTCCCTAAATGAACTGTAGCTCCCCAGTGCTGGCAGCACTCATGCAGGCCCAGACCATGACACTCCCACCACCATGCTTGACTGTAGGCAAGACACACTTGTCTTTGTACTCATCACCTGGTTGCCGCCACACACGCTTGACACCATCTGAACCAAATAAGTTTATCTTGGTCTCATCGGACCACAGGACATGGTTCCAGTAATCCATGTCCTTAGTCTGCTTGTCTTCAGCAAACTGTTTGCAGGCTTTCGTGTGCATCATCTGTAGAAGAGGCTTCCTTCTGGGATGACAGCCATGCAAACAAATTTGATGCTGTGTGCCGCATATGGGCTGACCCCCCCACCCATTCAACCTCTGCAGCAATGCTGGCAGCAGTCATACGTCTATTTCCCAAAGACAACCTCTGAATATGACGCTGAGCAAGTGAACTCAACTTCTTTGGTCGACCATGGCGAGGCCTGTTCTAAGTGGAACCTGTCCTGTGAAACCGATGTATGGTATTGCCCACCGTGCGTCAGTCTTCTTATAGCCTAGGCCATCTTTATGTAGAGCAACAATTCTTTTTTTTCAGATCCTCAGAAAGTTCTTTGCCATGAGGTGCCATGTTGAACTTCCAGTGACCAGTATGAGAGCAGGAACACCAAATTTAATACACCTGCTCCCCATTCACACCTGAGACCTTGTAACACGAGTAACATGACACGGGGGGGGGGGGGGAATGGCTAATGGGGCCCAATTTGGACATTTCCACTTTAGGAGTGTACTCACTTTTGTTGCCAGCGGTTTAGCCATTGGCTGTGTGTTGAGTTATTTTGAGGGGACAGCAAATTTACACTGTTATACAGGCTGTACACTCACTACTTTACATTGTAGCAAAGTGTCATTTCTTCAGTGTTGTCACATGAAAAGATATAATAAAATATTTACAAAAATGTGAGGGGTGTACTCACTTTTGTGAGATACTGTACAGACGCTACTTATACTGTAATAAATAATACACACATCTGGGGAAGTGACGTAAATGTGACTACATACATATGCTACTTGTATCATAATACAATATAACGCGCATCTGGGGAAGTGACGTGAATGTGACTACATACACATGCTACTTGTACCGTAATACACGCATCAGGGGAAGTGACGCGAATGTGACTACATACACATGCTACTTGTACCGTAATACAATAATACACGCATCAGGGGAAGTGATGTGAATTTGACTACTTACACATGCTACATGTACTGTAATACAATAACACACGCATCTGAGGAAGTGACGCATATGTGACTACATACATATGCTACTTGTACTGTAATACAATAATACACACATCTGGGGAAGTGACGTGAATGTGACTACATACACATGCTACTTGTACCGTAATACAATAATACACTCATCATGGGAAGTGACGCGAATGTGACTAAATACATACATACACATGCTACTTGTACCGTAATACAATAATACATGCATCTGGGGAAGTGACGTAATTGTGAATTCATACACGTGCTACTTATACCGTAATACAATAATACACGTATCTGGGCAAGTGACGTGATTGTGACCACATACATATGCTACTTGTACCGTAATACAATAATACACACATCTGGGGAATTAACATGATTGTTACTACATACACGTGCTACTTGTACCGTAATACAATAATACACGTATCTGTACAAGTGACGTGATTGTGACTACATACATGTGCTACTTGTACCGTAATACATTACACGCATCTGGGGAAATGACTTGATTTTGACTACCAGTACCAACATATGCTACTTGTACCTTTTAAAGGGACATAAAACAAGTTGGGATAGGAATAAATTATAATATGTACTTTAATTACTTTACCTGCAAATGTATACTGCAGTGCCTCGCCATTAACCCTTTCTTTTTAGTTTCTGGATTGTAAAACTCTAACTCCCCCCGCACATTTCCTTCTATGGCTGTATTTATATCTATTGTTGTTTTTGGTAGAATGCAAAAGTGAACAGGGATTATCTGCTGGAGCATGCCTAGAAGATGTGAACTCATTAAAATACAATGCCTGTGTTTAAACATTGATAGGGAGGGGGGAGTTGGCTGCCCCAGGCAGCTTAGCTATGTAATTCATTTTGCTCATTTTGCAATTTTTTTTTATTAATTAGCCCTTTTAGGATATGCACAGATCTTAACCCGTTTTATTTCCCTTTTAAAACAATAATACACACATCTGGGGAAGTGACGTGAATGTGACTACATACACATGCTACTTGTACCGTAATACAATAATGCACACATCTGGGAAAGTGACGCGTATGTGACTACATGGATATGCTACTTGTACTGTAATACAATAATACACACATCTGGGGAAGTGACGTGAATGTGACTACATACATATGCTACTTGTTCTGTAATACAATAATACTCAAATCTGGGCAAGTGACGCATATGTGACTACATGGATATGCTACTTGTACTGTAATACAATAATACACACATAAGGGGAAGTGACACGTATGTGACTACGTGCATATGCTACTTGTACTGTAATACAATAATACACACATAAGGGGAAGTGACGTGAATGTGACTACTTACACATGCTACATGTACTGTAATACAATAATACACACATAAGGGGAAGTGACGTGAATGTGACTACTTACACATGCTACTTGTACTGTAATACAATAATACACACATAAGGGGAAGTGACGTGAATGTGACTACTTACACATGCTACTTGTACTGTAATACAATAACACACGCATCTGAGGAAGTGACGCATATGTGACTACATACACATGCTACATGTACTGTAATACAATAATACACGCATCAGGGGAAGTGACGCAAATGTGACTACATACACATGCTACTTGTACCGTAATACAATATTACACGCATCTGAGGAAGTGACGCATACACTTACACATGTAATGTAATACAATAATACACAAATCTGATGAAGTGACGCATATGTGGCTTCTTACACATGCTACATGTAATGTAATACAATAATACACACATCTGAGGAAGTGACGCATATGTGGCTACTTACACATGCTACTTGTACTGTAATACAATAATACACACATCTGGGGAAGTGACGTGAATGTGACTACATACATATGCTACTTGTTCTGTAATACAATAATACTCAAATCTGGGCAAGTGACGCATATGTGACTACATGGATATGCTACTTGTACTGTAATACAATAATACACACATAAGGGGAAGTGACACGTATGTGACTACGTGCATATGCTACTTGTACTGTAATACAATAATACACACATAAGGGGAAGTGACGTGAATGTGACTACTTACACATGCTACATGTACTGTAATACAATAATACACACATAAGGGGAAGTGACGTGAATGTGACTACTTACACATGCTACTTGTACTGTAATACAATAATACACACATAAGGGGAAGTGACGTGAATGTGACTACTTACACATGCTACTTGTACTGTAATACAATAACACACGCATCTGAGGAAGTGACGCATATGTGACTACATACACATGCTACATATACTGTAATACAATAATACACGCATCAGGGGAAGTGACGCAAATGTGACTATATACACATGCTACTTGTACCGTAATACAATAATACACGCATCTGAGGAAGTGACGCATATGTGACTACTTACAAATGCTACATGTAATGTAATACAATAATACACACATCTGAGGAAGTGACGCATATGTGGCTACTTACACATGCTACATGTAATGTAATACAATAATACACACATCTGAGGAAGTGACGCATATGTGGCTACTTACACATGCTACATGTAATACAATAATACACGCATCTGAGGAAGTGACGCATATGTGACTACTTACACATGCTACATGTAATGTAATACAATAATACACGCATCTGAGGAAGTGACGCATATGTGACTACTTACACATGCTACTTGTAACGTAATACAATAATACACACATCTGAGGAAGTGACGCATATGTGGCTACTTACACATGTAATGTAATACAATAATACACACATCTGATGAAGTGACGCATATGTGGCTACTTACACATGCTACATGTAATGTAATACAATAATACACACATCTGAGGAAGTGACGCATATGTGGCTACTTACACATGCTACATGTAATGTAATACAATAATACACGCATCTGAGGAAGTGACGCATATGTGACTACTTACACATGCTACATGTAATGTAATACAATAATACACGCATCTGAGGAAGTGACGCATATGTGGCTACTTACACATGCTACATGTACTGTAATACAATAATACACGCATCTGAGGAAGTGACGCATATGTGACTACTTACACATGCTACGTGTAATGTAATACAATAATACACGCATCTGAGGAAGTGACGCATATGTGGCTACTTACACATGCTACATGTACTGTAATACAATAATACACGCATCTGGGGAAATCCTATATTATAAAAGACAAGAGTTTGTCTGAAGCCGTCATGCGCAGTTCAGACAAACTCTTGCAGCTGATCGCACGCACACCCACCCGGCAGCAGCGAGAGGACCCGGCACAGCTGATCAGTGAAAGAAAGCAGCGCGAGGACCGGCAAGTGAAGGCGCACGAGAGAGAGAGAGAGAGAGAGAGAATATGAATGAATATAACACGGCCCGTGTGAACGGGCTTTAGGACTAGTAGTTATATAAACCACCAACATTAAAATACGATTTAAATCATTTTGATTTCCCACTGGTTATACTTGACATATTTTTTAAACAATGGAGCAAATTTAATTATTAAAGCATTTTGTTTTACACGTATAACAGTGTACACCATATCGTTGGGTATATATTGTTCGTGTGTAATTTAGTAAGCTAGGTTTATTAATTTACGACTATACTGATTACTTATGTCATTCTGGGGATGTCACGGCGGTACATTAGGAATGGTAAACAAGTTAATGACAAATACAAATGTCAGTTTCTGTGCGGTGATCATACCAAGGCCGCTGTCATTGGATACAAAACTGAAATGTTTGGTACAGTGCGAAACTCACTGTGTGTGACCGCCAGTAATTCATTTTAATGAAGCTATTATTGTGGATTTACTTACTGTTGCCTTTACATTGTGGTAAAATAGTGTTTGCTAGATAGGGTAAAATAAAGAATAGCTGATTGTGTGCACAGTGACGCATATAGCTGGGCAAGTGGTAGCTCGAGACAGCATTTTTAAGGCCCTCTGTAGCCTTTTGAAGACTCTATAGCCATATATGTAGTACTTTGCATAATACAGTTGCCAGACTGTGCCTTTATATATGTATTCTACCTCTGGTTTTGTTTTGTCTGTTTGGCAACTGCAAGCTAAACTCTCATCTGATACATTTTTTATGATGTGAAATTTGATCTTCAAACACACTACTGCGGCTGGCGCTTGACCTATTCTGAAAGATGTGTGTTTCCTTTGTTCACAAGCAGAGGTGTTACTGTGTATAACTTCCAGAAAATAGCTTTAAATTTCCTGTTGGAGAGGTCGGCAGATCAATGCATGAGATTCTTTTGTAATTTTCATTTTCCCATATGTGTAGATAGCTGGTATGTATATGTGTTTTGTGTGTTTAGCTACCTGCCAAATATGTATAAAGGGACTTAATACAATAATAATATGCTCTAATGCATTAAAGTATTTGTTGTTGTATAAATACTTGCAGGGGTGTAACTATATTTGTCTCAGAGGTCTCAATTGACATGGCTCACAGCTCAAGGGGGCCCATTAGGGCCCTATAATCAGTAGTGGTATCATTCCACCTGCATCATTTCTGGCCCCTCTGTGTTTCACCTGCAAACCAGGCTCACAGTTTAAAGGGCCAGTCAACCCAAGAAATGTTCTAACTTATTTAGATAATGTTTGCAACTAGGGATGCACCAAAATGAAAATTGTGGACCGAAAATTCAGGATGCCCTTGGCCGGAAACCGAAAATGACTTTTTTTCAAAAATGATATTAAAATAGTTAAAGGTATTGTTTAATTGCCTTGTTTGTTTGGCACTAGCATAGAAACAGATGTTGCTCTGCTGTGCTAGATATTTAATTCACTATACCTCATGGTGCAGAATGGAAAGCATCCTAAGTTACCCAGCTGGTCTGTTAGTAGCACTTGCTTGTGTCTGCTAAACTATGTCAACTCCAAGAGAAGGCTGCAGGTTTGTCATTTCTTTTTTTTCCCTTGTGTATATCCTTGTACCCTCGTCTCTGTTTAAAATGCTGTTTTTCTTTCATGTAATTAGCAAGAGTCCATGAGCTAGTGACGTATGGGATATACATTCCTACCAGGAGGGGCAAAGTTTCCCAAACCTCAAAATGCCTATAAATACACCCCTCACCACACCCACAATTCAGTTTTACAAACTTTGCCTCCGATGGAGGTGGTGAAGTAAGTTTGTGCTAGATTCTACGTTGATATGCGCTCCGCAGCAAGTTGGAGCCCGGTTTTCCTCTCAGCGTGCAGTGAATGTCAGAGGGATGTGAGGAGAGTATTGCCTATTTGAATACAGTGATCTCCTTCTACGGGGTCTATTTCATAGGTTCTCTGTTATCGGTCGTAGAGATTCATCTCTTACCTCCCTTTTCAGATCGACGATATACTCTTATATATACCATTACCTCTGCTGATTCTCGTTTCAGTACTGGTTTGGCTATCTGCTATATGTAGATGAGTGTCCTGGGGTAAGTAAGTCTTATTTTCTCTGACACTCCAAGCTATGGATGGGCACTTTGTTTATAAAGTTCTAAATATATGTATACAAACATTTATTTGCCTTGACTCAGAATGTTCAACTTTCCTTATTTTCAGACAGTCAGTTTCATATTTGGGATAATGCATTTTGATTTATTCTTTTTTTCTTACCTTCAAAAATTTGACTCTTCCCTGTGGGCTGTTAGGCTCGCGGGGGCTGAAAATGCTTCATTTTATTGCGTCATTCTTGGCGCGGACTTTTTTGGCGCAAAAATTCTATTTCCGTTTCCGGCGTCATACGTGTCGCCGGAAGTTGCGTCATTTTTTGACGTTATTTTGCGCCAAAAATGTCGGCGTTCCGGATGTGGCGTCATTTTTGGCACCAAAAAGCATTTAGGCGCCAAATAATGTGGGCGTCTTATTTGGCGCGAAAAAATATGGGCGTCGCTTTTGTCTCCACATTATTTAAGTCTCATTATTTATTGCTTCTGGTTGCTAGAAGCTTGTTCTTTGGCATTTTTTCCCATTCCTGAAACTGTCATTTAAGGAATTTGATCAATTTTGCTTTATATATATGTTGTTTTTTCTCTTGCATATTGCAAGATGTCTCACGTTGCATCTGAGTCAGAAGATACTACAGGAAAATCGCTGTCAAGTACTGAATCTACCAAAGCTAAGTGTATCTGCTGTAAACTTTTGGTAGCTATTTCTCCAGCTGTTGTTTGTATTGATTGTCATGACAAACTTGTTAAAGCAGATAATATTTCCTTTAGTAAAGTACCATTGCCTGTTGCAGTTCCCTCAACATCTAAGGTGCAGAATGTTCCTGATAATATAAGAGATTTTGTTTCTGAATCCATAAAGAAGGCTATGTCTGTTATTTCTCCTTCTAGTAAACGTAAAAAATCTTTTAAAACTTCTCTCCCTACAGATGAATTTTTAAATGAACATCATCATTCTGATTCTGATGACTCCTCTGGTTCAGAGGATTCTGTCTCTGAGGTTGATGCTGATAAATCTTCATATTTATTTAAAATGGAATTTATTCGTTCTTTACTTAAAGAAGTCCTAATTGCTTTAGAAATAGAGGATTCTGGTCCTCTTGATACCAATTCTAAACGTTTGGATAAGGTATTTAAAGCTCCTGTTGTTATTCCAGAAGTTTTTCCTGTTCCTAATGCTATTTCTGCAGTAATTTCCAAAGAATGGGATAAATTGGGTAATTCATTTACTCCTTCTAAACGTTTTAAGCATTTATATCCTGTGCCGTCTGACAGATTAGAATTTTGGGACAAAAAGTTGATGGGGCTATTTCTACCCTTGCTAAACGTACTACTATTCCTACGTCAGATGGTACTTCGTTTAAGGATCCTCTAGATAGGAAAATTGAGTCCTTTCTAAGAAAAGCTTATCTGTGTTCAGGTAATCTTCTTAGACCTGCTATATCTTTGGCTGATGTTGCTGCAGCTTCAACTTTTTGGTTGGAAACTTTAGCGCAACAAGTAACACATCGTGATTCTCATGACATTATTATTCTTCTTCAGCATGCTAATAATTTTATCTGTGATGCCATTTTTGATATTATCAGAGTTGATGTCAGGTTTATGTCTCTAGCTATTTTAGCTAGAAGAGCTTTATGGCTTAAAACTTGGAATGCTGATATGGCTTCTAAATCAACTTTACTTTCTATTTCTTTCCAGGGTAACAAATTATTTGGTTCTCAGTTGGATTCCATCATTTCAACTGTTACTGGTGGGAAAGGAACTTTTTTACCACAGGATAAAAAATCTAAAGGTAAAAGCAGGGCTAATAATCGTTTTCGTTCCTTTCGTTTCAACAAAGAACAAAAGCCTGATCCTTCATCCTCAGGAGCAGTTTCAGTTTGGAAACCATCTCCAGTCTGGAATAAATCCAAGCCAGCTAGAAAGGCAAAGCCTGCTTCTAAGTCCACATGAAGGTGCGGCCCTCATTCCAGTTCAGCTGGTAGGGGGCAGGTTACGTTTTTTCAAGGAAATTTGGATCAATTCTGTTCACAATCTTTGGATTCAGAACATTGTTTCAGAAGGGTACAGAATTGGTTTCAAGATGAGACCTCCTGCAAAGAGATTTTTTCTTTCCCGTGTCCCAGTAAATCCAGTAAAAGCTCAAGCATTTCTGAAATGTGTTTCAGATCTAGAGTTGACTGGAGTAATTATGCCAGTTCCAGTTCAGGAACAGGGGATGGGGTTTTATTCAAATCTCTTCATTGTACCAAAGAAGGAGAATTCCTTCAGACCAGTTCTGGATCTAAAAATATTGAATCGTTATGTAAGGATACCAACGTTCAAAATGGTAACTGTAAGGACTATCTTGCCTTTTGTTCAGCAAGGGAATTATATGTCCACAATAGATTTACAGGATGCATATCTGCATATTCCGATTCATCCAGATCATTATCAGTTCCTGAGATTCTCTTTTCTGGACAAGCATTACCAGTTTGTGGCTCTACCGTTTGGCCTAGCTACAGCTCCAAGAATTTTTACAAAGGTTCTCGGTGCCCTTCTGTCTGTAATCAGAGAACAGGGTATTGTGGTATTTCCTTATTTGGACGATATCTTGGTACTTGCTCAGTCTTTACATTTAGCAGAATCTCATACGAATCGACTTGTGTTGTTTCTTCAAGATCATGGTTGGAGGATCAATTTACCAAAAAGTTCTTTGATTCCTCAGACAAGGGTAACCTTTCTGGGTTTCCAGATGGATTCAGTGTCCATGACTCTGTCTTTAACAGACAAGAGACGTCTAAAATTGATTGCAGCTTGTCGAAACCTTCAGTCACAATCATTCCCTTCGGTAGCCTTATGCATGGAAATTCTAGGTCTTATGACTGCTGCATCAGACGCGATCCCCTTTGCTCGTTTTCACATGCGACCTCTTCAGCTCTGTATGCTGAAGCAATGGTGCAAGGATTACACGAAGATATCTCAAACAATATCTTTAAAACCGATTGTTCGACACTCTCTAACATGGTGGACAGATCACCATCGTTTAATTCAGGGGGCTTCTTTTGTGCTTCCGACCTGGACTGTAATTTCAACAGATGCAAGTCTCACGGGTTGGGGAGCTGTGTGGGGATCTCTGACGGCACAAGGAGTTTGGGAATCTCAGGAGGTGAGATTACCGATCAATATTTTGGAACTCCGTGCAATTTTCAGAGCTCTTCAGTTTTGGCCTCTTCTGAAGAGAGAATCGTTCATTTGTTTTCAGACAGACAATGTCACAACTGTGGCATACATCAATCATCAAGGAGGGACTCACAGTCCTCTGGCTATGAAAGAAGTATCTCGAATTTTGGTTTGGGCGGAATCCAGCTCCTGTCTAATCTCTGCGGTCCATATCCCAGGTATAGACAATTGGGAAGCGGATTATCTCAGTCGCCAAACGTTGCATCCGGGCGAATGGTCTCTTCACCCAGAGGTATTTCTTCAGATTGTTCAAATGTGGGAACTTCCAGAAATAGATCTGATGGCGTCCCATCTAAACAAGAAACTTCCCAGGTATCTGTCCAGATCCCGGGATCCTCAGGCGGAGGCAGTGGATGCATTATCACTTCCTTGGAAGTATCATCCTGCCTATATCTTTCCGCCTCTAGTTCTTCTTCCAAGAGTAATCTCCAAGATTCTGAAGGAATGCTCGTTTGTTCTGCTGGTAGCTCCGGCATGGCCTCACAGGTTTTGGTATGCGGATCTTGTCCGGATGGCCTCTTGCCAACCGTGGACTCTTCCGTTAAGACCAGACCTTCTGTCACAAGGTCCTTTTTTCCATCAGGATCTGAAATCCTTAAATTTAAAGGTATGGAGATTGAACGCTTGATTCTTGGTCAAAGAGGTTTCTCTGACTCTGTGATTAATACTATGTTACAGGCTCGTAAATCTGTATCTCGAGAGATATATTATAGAGTCTGGAAGACTTATATTTCTTGGTGTCTTTCTCATCATTTTTCTTGGCATTCTTTTAGAATACCGAGAATTTTACAGTTTCTTCAGGATGGTTTAGATAAGGGTTTGTCCGCAAGTTCTTTGAAAGGACAAATCTCTGCTCTTTCTGTTCTTTTTCACAGAAAGATTGCTATTCTTCCTGATATTCATTGTTTTGTACAAGCTTTGGTTCGTATAAAACCTGTCATTAAGTCAATTTCTCCTCCTTGGAGTTTGAATTTGGTTCTGGGAGCTCTTCAAGCTCCTCCGTTTGAACCTATGCATTCATTGGACATTAAATTACTTTCTTGGAAAGTTTTGTTCCTTTTGGCCATCTCTTCTGCCAGAAGAGTTTCTGAATTATCTGCTCTTTCTTGTGAGTCTCCTTTTCTGATTTTTCATCAGGATAAGGCGGTGTTGCGAACCTCTTTTGAATTTTTACCTAAAGTTGTGAATTCCAACAACATTAGTAGGGAAATTGTGGTTCCTTCATTATGTCCTAATCCTAAGAATTCTAAGGAGAAATCGTTGCATTCTTTGGATGTTGTTAGAGCTTTGAAATATTATGTTGAAGCTACGAAATCTTTCCGTAAGACTTCTAGTCTATTTGTTATCTTTTCCGGTTCTAGAAAAGGCCAGAAAGCTTCTGCCATTTCTTTGGCATCTTGGTTGAAATCTTTAATTCATCTTGCCTATGTTGAGTCGGGTAAAACTCCGCCTCAGAGAATTACAGCTCATTCTACTAGGTCAGTTTCTACTTCCTGGGCGTTTAGGAATGAAGCTTCGGTTGACCAGATCTGCAAAGCAGCAACTTGGTCCTCTTTGCATACTTTTACTAAATTCTACCATTTTGATGTATTTTCTTCTTCTGAAGCAGTTTTTGGTAGAAAAGTACTTCAGGCAGCGGTTTCAGTTTAAATCTTCTGCTTATGTTTTTCGTTAAACTTTATTTTGGGTGTGGATTATTTTCAGCAGGAATTGGCTGTCTTTATTTTATCCCTCCCTCTCTAGTGACTCTTGTGTGGAAAGATCCACATCTTGGGTAGTCATTATCCCATACGTCACTAGCTCATGGACTCTTGCTAATTACATGAAAGAAAACATAATTTATGTAAGAACTTACCTGATAAATTCATTTCTTTCATATTAGCAAGAGTCCATGAGGCCCGCCCTTTTTTTGTGGTGGTTATGATTTTGTATAAAGCACAATTATTCCAATTCCTTATTTTATATGCTTTCGCACTTTTTTATCACCCCACTTCTTGGCTATTCGTTAAACTGAATTGTGGGTGTGGTGAGGGGTGTATTTATAGGCATTTTGAGGTTTGGGAAACTTTGCCCCTCCTGGTAGGAATGTATATCCCATACGTCACTAGCTCATGGACTCTTGCTAATATGAAAGAAATGAATTTATCAGGTAAGTTCTTACATAAATTATGTTTTTTTGTTTTTTTTTTTATACTAGACAGCGGACCTAAATATACCCAATTGTTCTTTGTTGATCATTATGTGACATTACTTTTGTCATCTAATAATTATCGGCATGGTCTCTCAGAGCTGAAGCCAACCTCGTCTTCTACACATAACTGGTACTACTGGATATAACACACATGTGTGTGGTTTTTAATGATTGCTATACCATTTCCCGCTACACAGGGGCACTTGGGAATCACGCAACTTTTTTTTCTGATTGGGATGCAAAGACTGGACTCTGGTCTTAGTGAAACGGCCCCTTTTGCTTGGTTTTACAATAGCCATGGCATTCCCTAAGTTACAAACATGATATATGGCATTTCTCGTCCATGGTTTTTATCATGTGACGCTTCATTCATTTTTATAAAAATGTGACCTATTTCTCCAACATTGGTGTGTCTGGTCCACGACGTCATCCTTACTTGTGGGAACATCTCCTCCCCAACAGGAAATGGCAAAGAGTCCCAGCAAAGCTGGCCGCACAGTCCCTCCCAGGCTCCGCCCACCCCAGTCATTCTCTTTGCCGTTGCACAGGCAACATCTCCACGAAGATGGTTAAGAGTATGTGGTGTTTAAATGTAGTTTTTTTTTATTCTACTATCAAGAGTTTGTTATTTTAAAATAGTGCTGGCATGTACTATTTACTCTGAAACAGAAAAGGATGAAGATTTCTGTTTGTGAGAGGAAGATGATTTTAGCAGACAGTAACTAAAATCTATTGCTGTTTCCACATAGGACTGTTGAGATGAAGTAACTTCAGTTGGGGGAAACAGTTAGCAGACTTTTCTGCTTAAGGTATGACTAGCCATATTTCTAACAAGACTGTGTAATGCTGGAAGGCTGTCATTTCCCCTCATGGGAACCGGTAAGCCATTTTCTTAGTTTCAAACAGAATAAAGGGCTTAATATGGGCTATAAAACTGGTAGACACTTTTATGGGCTAAATCGATTGCTTTATTTGGACATTTTATACATGTTTATGCTGATAATTCACACTTATAAACTTGGGGAACGTTTTTTAACGTCAGGCACTATGTTAGACACCTTTTCCAGTCAGAGAGGGCCTTCCCAGTTGTAGGCTGAGCCTCATTTTCGCGCTATTACTGCGCAGTTGTTTTTGAGAGCAAGACATGCAGATGCATGTGTGAGGACCTGAAAGTGCTTGGAAAAGTTTCTAGAAGGCGTCATTTGGTATCGTATTCCCCTCTGGGCTTGGTTAGGTCACAGCAAAGGCTGTAGCTGGGACTGTATAGGGGTTACATTTGTAAACGGTTCCGTTATTTTAAGGGTTATAGCTCTGAAAATTGGTATGCAATACTTTTAATGCTTTAAGACACTGTGGTGAAAATTTGGTAAATTTTGAACGATTCCTTCATACTTTTTCACATATTCAGTAAAGTGTGTGCTCTGTTTAAAATTTAAAGAGACAGTAACGGTTTTGTTTTAAAACGGTTTTTGTGCTTTATTGACAAGTTCAAGCCTGTTTAACATGTCTGTGCCTTCGGATAAGCTATGTTCTATATGTATGAAAGCCAATGTGTCTCCCCATTCAAAATTGTGTGATAATTGTGCCATAGCGTCCAAACAAAGTAAGGACAGTACTGCCACAGATAATGAAATTGCCCAAGATGATTCCTCAGATGAGGGGAGTAGACATGATACTACATCATCTCCTACTGTGTCTACACCAGTTTTGCCCACGCAGGAGGCCCCTAGTACATCTAGCGCGCCAATGCTTATTACCATGCAACAAGTGACGGATGTAATGGATAACTCCATAGCAAATATTTTATCCAAAATGCCTGCATATCAGAGAAAGCGCGATTGCTCTTTTTTAAACACTGAAGAGCAGGACGGCGCTGATGATAATTGTTCTGTCATACCCTCACACCAATCTGAAGTGGCCATGAGGGAGGTTTTGTCAGATGGGGAAATTTCAGATTCAGGAAAAATTTCTCAACAAGCTGAACCTGATGTTGTGACATTTAAATTAGAACATCTCCGCGCACTGCTTAAGGAGGTGTTATCTACTCTGGATGATTGTGACAACTTGGTCATTCCAGAGAAATTATGCAAAATGGACAAGTTTCTAGAGGTTCCGGTGCACCCCGACGCTTTTCCTATACCCAAGCGGGTGGCGGACATAGTGAATAAGGAGTGGGAAAAGCCCGGCATACCTTTTGTTCCCCCCCCTATATTTAAGAAATTATTTCCTATGGTCGACCCCAGAAAGGACTTATGGCAGACAGTTCCTAAGGTCGAGGGGGCAGTTTCTACTCTAAACAAGCGAACTACTATTCCTATCGAGGATAGTTGTGCTTTCAAAGATCCTATGGATAAAAAATTGGAAGGTTTGCTTAAAAAGATTTTTGTACCGCAAGGTTACCTTCTACAACCCATTTCGTGCATTGTTCCTGTCACTACAGCAGCGTGGTTCTGGTTCGAGGAACTAGAAAAGTCGCTCAGTAGAGAGACTCCATATGAGGAGGTTATGGACAGAGTTCACGCACTTAAGTTGGCTAACTCTTTTATTCTAGATGCCGCTTTGCAATTAGCTAGATTAGCTGCGAAAAATTCAGGGTTTGCAATTGTGGCGCGCAGATCGCTTTGGCTGAAGTCTTGGTCAGCGGATGTATCATCCAAGACAAAATTGCTTAATATCCCTTTCAAAGGTAAAACTCTCTTTGGGCCAGAATTGAAAGAGATTATCTCAGACATCACTGGGGGAAAGGGCCACGCCCTTCCATAAGATAGGCCTTTCAAGGCCAAGAATAAGTCTAATTTTCGTTCCTTTCGCAATTTCAGGAACGGACCGGCCTCTAGTTCTGCATCCTCTAAGCAAGAGGGTAATGCCTCACAGCCCAAACCAGCCTGGAAACCTATGCAAGGCTGGAACAAGGGTAAGCAGGCCAAGAAGCCTGCTGCTGCTAACAAAACAGCATGAAGGAGTAGCCCCCGATCCGGGACCGGATCTAGTAGGGGGCAGACTCTCTCTCTTTGCTCAGGCTTGGGCAAGAGATGTTCAGGATCCCTGGGCACTAGAAATAGTTTCTCAGGGTTATCTTCTGGAATTCAGGGAACTACCCCCAAGGGGAAGGTTCCACATGTCTCACTTATCCTTAAACCAAATAAAGAGACAGGCGTTCTTACATTGTGTAGAAGACCTGTTAAAGATGGGAGTGATACACCCTGTTCCAATGACGGAACAAGGAATGGGATTTTACTCAAATCTGTTCGTAGTTCCCAAAAAAGAGGGAACCTTCAGACCAATTCTGGATTTAAAGATCCTAAACAAATTTCTCAGGGTACCATCGTTCAAAATGGAAACCATTCGAATGATTCTGCCCACTATCCAGGAAGGTCAATTTATGACTACCGTGGATCTAAAGGATGCGTACCTACATATTCCTATCCACAAAGAACATCATGAGTTCCTAAGGTTCGCCTTTCTGGACAGACATTACCAGTTTGTGGCCCTCCCATTCGGATTAGCCACTGCTCCAAGGATTTTCACAAAGGTACTCGGGTCCCTTCTAGCGGTTCTAAGATTGAGGGGCATTGCAGTAGTACCGTACTTGGACGACATTCTAATACAAGCGTCGTCCCTTTCAAAAGCAAAGGCTCATACAGACATCGTTCTGGCCTTTCTCAGATCTCACGGATGGAAGGTGAACATAGAAAAAAGTTCTCTGTCTCCGTCAACAAGAGTTCCCTTCTTGGGAACAATAATAGATTCCTTAGAAATGAGGATTTTTCTGACAGATGTCAGAAAGTCAAAACTTCTATGCGCTTGTCAAGTTCTTCACTCTGTTCCACGTTCTTCCATAGCTCAGTGTATGGAAGTAGTAGGGTTGATGGTTGCAGCAATGGACATAGTTCCTTTTGCACGAATTCATCTAAGACCATTACAACTGTGCATGCTCAAACAGTGGAATGGGGACTATACAGACTTGTCTCCAGTGATCCAAGTAGATCAGAAGACCAGAGATTCACTCCGTTGGTGGCTGACCCTGGACCATCTATCCCAGGGAATGAGCTTCCGCAGACCAGAGTGGGTCATTGTCACGACCGACGCCAGTCTAGTGGGCTGGGGCGCGGTCTGGGAATCCCTGAAAGCTCAGGGACTATGGTCTCGGGAAGAGTCTCTTCTCCCGATAAACATTCTGGAACTAAGAGCGATATTCAATGCTCTCAGGGCTTGGCCTCAGCTTGCAAAGGCCAGATTCATAAGATTCCAATCAGACAACATGACGACAGTTGCGTATATCAATTATCAGGGGGGAACAAGGAGTTCCCTAGCGATGAAAGAAGTGACCAAAATAATACAATGGGCGGAGGATCACTCCTGCCATCTATCTGCGATCCACATCCCAGGTGTGGAAAACTGGGAAGCGGATTATCTGAGTCGTCAGACATTCCATCCGGGGGAGTGGGAACTCCACCCGGAGATTTTTGCCCAGTTGACTCAATTATGGGGCATTCCAGACATGGATCTGATGGCGTCTCGTCAGAACTTCAAGGTTCCTTGCTACGGGTCCAGATCCAGGGATCCCAAGGCGACTCTAGTGGAATCACTAGTAGCGCCTTGGACCTTCAACCTAGCTTATGTGTTCCCACCGTTTCCTCTCATTCCCAGGCTGGTAGCCAGGATCAAACAGGAGAGGGTCTCTGTGATCTTGACAGCTCCTGCGTGGCCACGCAGGACTTGGTATGCAGACCTGGTGAATATGTCATCGGTTCCACCATGGAAGCTACCTTTGAGACAGGACCTTCTTGTTCAGGGTCCATTCGAACATCCAAATCTGGTCTCCCTCCAGCTGACGGCTTGGAGATGGAACGCTTGATTCTATCAAAGCGTGGGTTTTCAGATTCGGTGATTGATACTCTGGTTCAGGCCAGAAAACCGGTAACTAGAAAGATTTACCATAAAATATGGAAAAGATATATCTGCTGGTGTGAATCCAAGGGATTCCCTTGGAATAAGGTAAAAATTCCTAAGATTCTTTCCTTTCTGCAAGAAGGTTTGGATAAAGGATTATCTGCGAGTTCTCTAAAGGGACAGATTTCTGCTTTATCTGTCTTACTACACAAACGACTGGCAGCTATGCCAGATGTTCAAGCATTTGTTCAGGCTCTGGTTAGGATCAAGCCTGTCTACAGACCTTTGACTCCTCCCTGGAGTTTAAATCTAGTTCTTTCAGTTCTTCAAGGGGTTCCGTTTGAACCTCTACATTCCATAGATATTAAGTTGTTATCTTGGAAAGTTTTGTTTTTGGTTACTATTTCTTCTGCTAGAAGAGTTTCAGAGTTATCTGCTCTGCAGTGTTCTCCGCCCTATCTGGTGTTCCATGCAGATAAGGTGGTTTTGCGTACTAAGCCTGGTTTTCTTCCAAAGGTTGTTTCTAACAAAATATTAACCAGGAGATAGTTGTACCTTCTTTGTGTCCGAATCCAGTTTCAAAGAAGGAACGTTTGTTACACAATTTGGACGTAGTCCGTGCTCTAAAATTCTATTTAGAAGCTACAAAATATTTCAGACAAACATCTTCTCTGTTTGTCGTCTATTCTGGTAAAAGGAGAGGTCAAAAGGCGACTTCTACCTCTCTTTCCTTTTGGCTTAAAAGCATCATCCGATTGGCTTACGAGACTGCCGGACGGCAGCCTCCTGAAAGAATCACAGCTCACTGCTCTAGGGCTGTGGCTTCCACATGGGCCTTCAAGAACGAGGCTTCTGTTGATCAGATATGTAAGGCAGCGACTTGGTCTTCACTGCACACTTTTGCTAAATTTTACAAATTTGATACTTTTGCTTCCTCGGAGGCTATTTTTGGGAGAGAGGTTTTGCAAGCCGTAATGCCTTCCGTTTAGGTAACCTGATTTGCTCCCTCCCTTCATCCGTGTCCTTAAGCTTTGGTATTGGTTCCCACAAGTAAGGATGACGCCGTGGACCGGACACACCAATGTTGGGGAAAACAGAATTTATGCTTACCTGATAAATTACTTTCTCCAATGGTGTGTCCGGTCCACGGCCCGCCCTGGTTTTTTAATCAGGTCTGATGAATTATTCTCTCTAACTACAGTCACCACGGTACCATATGGTTTCTCCTATATTTTTCCTCCTGTCCGTCGGTCGAATGACTGGGGTGGGCGGAGCCTGGGAGGGACTGTGTGGCCAGCTTTGCTGGGACTCTTTGCCATTTCCTGTTGGGGAGGAGATGTTCCCACAAGTAAGGATGACGCCGTGGACCGGACACTCCGTTGGAGAAAGTAATTTATCAGGTAAGCATAAATTCTGTTTTCTTTTGCAAGATGTAACGAGTCCACGGATTCATCCTAACTTGTGGGATATTGTCCTTCCTGACAGGAAGTAGCAAAGAGAGCACCACAGCAGAGCTGTCTATATAGCTCCCCCCTTAACTCAACCCCCCAGTCGTTCTCCTTGCTGGCTCTAAGCAGGAAGGGTAAAGAGAAGAGGTGTTAAACTGTTAGTTTTACTTTATCTTCAATCAAGTGTTTATTTTTAAATGGTACCGGTGTTGTACTATTTACTCTCAGGCAGGACATAGATGAAGATTTCTGCCTGGAGAATGATGATCTTAGCATTTGTAACTAAGGTCCACTGCTGTTCCCACATGAGCTGAGGAGTACAGGAAAACTTCAGTGTGAGGAACGGTTTCTTGCTATACAGCAATGAGGTATGTTCAGTCATATTTTCTGCAGAGACTGTGTTAACTCAGAAAGGCTGACAGTGTCCCCATTAGGGGAAGGGTAAGCAGTAATCCTAGTGTTATCAGAGGTTTTTACTAGCTTGCATAAATGGTACATTTTTTGTGGGCACTCAGTTTGTTATGTAAATTTGGGACAAACGTTTTTGTGTCTGGGAGTAACGTTTTCTGTTTTATGGGACATTTGCTTGAGGGTTCTTTGGGGTTGTTTATAACCCACATGGCTTTCAGGCAGGGTTAGTTAGTTTGTTTGTGTAGGCCCCAGCAACATCGAGTGAGGTAGGCGGGGCCTACATTTACAAGCAGCAAGCAACTTCTCCTTAGGTCCTGATAGTCTTCTGAGGGACTAATTGAAGCTTTAAACTCCATATTATCGCTTCCTAAGGGCAGGTAGGGCCACTCTGCTGTGGCAAGGTGCTTTAGGGTTTTTTAACCGGTTTTAGACAATTATCAATCCGTTTTTTTCATTTGGGAGTCTATTGCTTTTTTACTTGTGGTGCAATCCTTCTAAAGCTTAGTGGGTACACTGTTAAAATTTCGGAATTTTTGAAGCAATTTTAACCTGTTTTGCAGTTTGTGTATGCCCCTTTTTCTCTTAAAGGTACAGTACCGTTTTTGCAAATTGTGTTTTTTTTCATTAAATAAAGTGTTTTCCAAGCTTGCTTGCTTCATTACTAGCCTGTTAAACATGTCTGACACTGAGGAAACTCATTTTTCAATTTTTTTAGAAGCCATTGTGGAACCCCCTCTAAGAATGTGTCCCAATTGTACTGATATGTCTATAAATTGCAAACAGCGTATTTTGACGTATAATTTGGCATTAAATGATTCTCAGACAGAAGGAAATCAGGTTTCGCCATCTGGATCTCCCCAAGTGTCACAACCAGTTACGCCCGCACAAGCGACGCCAAGTACTTCTAGTGCGTCTAATTCTTTCACCTTGCAAGATATGGCTTCAGTTATGAATACTACTCTCACAGAGGTTTTATCTAAACTGCCAGGGTTGCAAGGGAAGCGCAGTAGCTCTGGGTTAAGAATAAATGCTGAGCCTTCTGATGCTTTAGTAGCCATATCCGATATACCCTCACAATGTTCTGAGGTAGGGATGAGGGATTTGCTGTCTGAGGGAGAGATTTCTGATTCAGGAAAGAAGTTCCCTCAGACAGATTCAGATATGACAGCATTTAAATTTAAGCTAGATCACCTCTGTTTATTGCTCAGGGAGGTTTTTGCTACTCTGGATGATTGTGACCCTATTGTCGTTCCAGAGAAACTGTGTAAAATGGAAAAATATTTAGAGATTCCTGTTTACACTGATGTTTTTCCGGTCCCTAAGAGGATTTCGGACATTGTTACTAAGGAGTGGGATAGACCAGGTATTCCGTTCGCTCCCCCTCCTGTTTTTAAGAAAATGTTCCCCATTTCTGACACCATAAAGGACTCATGGCAGACGGTCCCTAAGGTGGAGGGAGCTATTTCTACTCTGGCTAAGCATACAACTATACCTATTGAAGACAGTTGTGCTTTCATTGATCCTATGGATAAAAAGTTAGAGGGTCTCCTAAAGAAAATTTTTGTTCATCAGGGTTTTCTTCTTCAACCTATAATGTGCATTGTTCCAGTAACCACTGCAGCTGCTTTTTGGTTTGAGGCTCTAGAAGAGGCAATTCAGATGGAGACCCCACTAGATGATATTTTGGACAGAATTAAGGCCCTTAAGTTGGCTAATTCTTTTATTACAGACGCCGCTTTTCATCTTGCTAAGTTAGCAGCAAAGAATTCAGGTTTTGCCATTTTAGCACAAAGAGCGTTATGGCTTAAATCCTGGTCAGCTGATGTGTCATCTAAATCTAAGCTTTTGACCATCCCTTTCAAAGTTAAGACCCTATTCGGGCCTGCACTGAAAGAGATCATTTCAGACATCAGTGGAGGGAAGGGTCATGCCCTCCCTCAAGATAAGTCAAATAAGACAAGGACCAAACAAAATAATTTTCGTTCCTTTCGAAACTTCAAGGGTGGTCCCGCTTCCTCTTCCCCTGCTGCAAAGCAAGAGGGGAACTTTGCTCAATCCAAGCCAACCTGGAGACCTAACCAGGCTTGGAACAAGGGTAAACAGGCCAAAAGCCTTCTGCTGCCACTAAGACAGCATGAAGGGGTAGCCCCCGATTCGGAACCGGATCAAGTAGGGGAAAGACTTTCTCTCTTTGCTCAGGCCTGGGCAAGAGACGTTCAGGACTCCTGGGCCGTAGAAATTGTAACCCAGGGGTATCTCCTAGATTTCAAAGATTCTCCTCCAAGGGGAGGTTCCATCTTTCTCAATTGTCTGTAAACCAGACAAAAAGAGAGGCGTTCTTGCACTGTGTAGAAGACCTTTTTACCATGGGAGTGATCTGCCCAGTTCCGAAAACAGAACAGGGGCAAGGTTTCTACTCCAATCTGTTTGTGGTTCCCAAAAAAGAGGGAACCTTCAGACCAATTCTAGATCTCAAGATCCTAAACCAATTCCTAAGAGTTCCATCCTTCAAGATGGAGACCATTCGGACTATTTTACCAATGATCCAGGAGGGTCAATATATGACTACTGTGGATCTAAAGGATGCGTATCTACACATCCCTATCCACAAAGATCATCACCAGTTCCTCAGGTTTGCCTTTCTTGACAGGCATTACCAGTTTGTGGCTCTTCCCTTCGGGTTGGCCACGGCGCCAAGAATCTTCACAAAGGTGCTAGGGTCCCTTCTGGCGGTCCTAAGGCCGAGGGGCATAGCAGTGGCGCCTTATCTAGACAACATCTTAATTCAAGCGTCGACTTTCCAACTTGCTAAGTCTCACACGGATTTAGTTTTGGCCTTTCTAAGATCTCATGGGTGGAAGGTGAACGTGAAAAAGAGTTCTCTTATTCCTCTCACAAGAGTTCCATTCCTGGGAACTCTGATAGATTCGGTGGACATGAAAATATTTCTGACAGAGGTCAGGAAATCAAAGATTTTAACCACCTGCCGAGCTCTTCATTCCATTCCTCGGCCGTCAGTGGCTCAGTGTATGGAGGTAATCGGACTTATGGTAGCAGCAATGGACATTTCCGTTTGCTCGCTTGCATCTCAGACCACTGCAACTATGCATGCTCAAACAGTGGAATGGGGATTATGCAGATTTATCTCCTCAGATAAATCTGGATCAAGAGACCAGAGACTCTCTTCTTTGGTGGTTGTCACAGGATCACCTGTCCAGGGAAATGTGTTTCCGCAGGCCAGCTTGGGTTATTGTGACGATGGACGCCAGCCTACTGGGCTTGGGTGCAGTCTGGAATTCCCTGAAAGCACAGGGTTTGTGGACTCAGGAGGAGGCCCTCCTACCGATAAATATTCTGGAATTAAGAGCGATATTCAATGCTCTTCAGGCGTTGCCTCAGCTGGCTTCGGCCGGATTCATCAGGTTTCAGTCGAACAACATCACGACTGTAGCTTATATCAATCATCAGGGGGAACAAGGAGTTCCTTGGCGATGATAGAAGTTTCCAGGATAATCCGATGGGCAGAGACTCACTCTTGCCATCTATCAGCGATCTATATCCCAGGGGTGGAGAACTGGGAGGCAGATTTTCTAAGTCGTCAGACTTTTCATCCGGGGGAGTGGGAGCTCCATCCGGAGGTGTTTGCTCAACTGGTTCAGCTATGGGACACACCAGAATTGGATCTGATGGCGTCTCGTCAGAACGCCAAACTTCCTCGTTACGGATCCAGGTCAAGGGATCCTCAGGCAGTACTGATAGATGCCCTAGCAGTACCCTGGTCGTTCAATCTGGCTTATGTGTTTACACCATTTCCTCTCCTTCCGTGTCTGATTGCCAGAATCAAACAGGAGAGAGCTTTGGTGATTTTGATAGCGCCTGCGTGGCCACGCAGGACTTGGTATGCAGACCTGGTGGACATGTCATCTCTGCCACCATGGACTCTGCCTCTGAGACGGGACCTTTTGATTCAAGGTCCATTCAAGCATCCAAATCTAATTTCTCTGCAACTGACTGCTTGGAGATTGAACGCTTGATTTTATCCAGGCGGGGTTTCTCTGAGTCGGTCATAGATACCTTGATTCAGGCTCGAAAGCCTGTCACCAGGAAGATCTATCATAAGATATGGCGTAAATATATTTTTTGGTGTGAATCCAAAGGCTACTCATGGAGTAAGATCAGGATTACTAGGATTTTGTCTTTTCTCCAAGAAGGATTGGAGAAAGGATTGTCCGCTAGTTCCTTAAAGGGACAGATATCTGCTTTGTCTATTCTGTTGCACAAGCGTCTGGCAGATGTCCCAGACGTTCATGCTTTTTGTCAGGCTTTACTTAGAATTTAGCCTGTGTTTAAACCTGTTGCTCCGCCATGGAGTCTAAATTTAGTTCTTAAAGTTCTTCAGGGGGTTCCGTTTGAACCCATGCATTCCATAGATATTAAGCTTCTATCTTTGAAAGTTCTGGTTCTAGTTGCTATCTCTTCAGCTCGAAGAGTTTCTGAACTATCTGTATTACAATGTGACTCGCCTTATCTTGTTTTCCATGCTGATAAGGTGGTTTTGCGTACCAAACCTGGGTTCCTCCCTAAGGTTGTTTCTAACAGGAATATCAATCAGGAAATTGTTGTTCCTTCTCTGTGTCCTAATCCTCCTCCTAAGAAGGACCGTCTGTTGCACAACTTGGACGTGGTTCGTGCCTTGAAGTTTTATTTGCAGGCAACCAAAGATTTTCGCCAATCATCTTCTTTGTTTGTTGTCTATGCTGGAAAGCGTAGAGGTCAAAAGGCTACCGCTACCTCTCTCTTTCCTTTTGGCTGAAAAGCATCATCCGTTTGGCTTATGAGACTGCTGGACAGCAGCCTCCTGAAAGAATTACAGCTCACTCCACTAGAGCGGTGGCTTCCACATTGGCTTTTAAAAATGATGCTTCTGTTGAACAGATTTGTAAGACTGCGACTTGGTCTTCGCTTCATACCTTTTCCAAATTTTCCAAATTTGATACTTTTGCTTCTTTTGAGGCTATTTTTGGGAGAAAGGTTTTGCAAGCAGTGGTGCCTTCAGTTTAGGTTCCTGTCTTGCCCCTCCCTTCATCCGTGTCCTAAAGCTTTGGTATTGGTATCCCACAAGTTAGGATGAATCTGTGGACTTGGTACATCTTGCAAAAGAAAACAGAATTTATGCTTACCTGATAAATTTCTTTCTTTTGCGATGTACCGAGTCCACGGCCCGCCCTTTCTATTCAAGACAGATATTATTTTTTATGTAAACTTCAGTCACCTCTGCACCTTATAGTTTCTCCTTTTCTTCCTTGGCCTTCGGTCGAATGACTGGGGGTGGAGTTAAGGGGGGAGCTATATAGACAGCTCTGCTGTCGTGCTCTCTTTGCTACTTCCTGTCACAAGTTTGGATGAATCCGTGGACTTGGTACATCGCAAAAGAAAGAAATTTATCAGGTAAGCATAAATTCTGTTTTCTTAAACAATATAATACCACTCATTTATTTGTTTACATTAATTATGCTACCCTCATTTGTTTTTTGCATTTACATTTGATATGATATCCCTAGTTCTTAAGTCAGTATTTACAATCAATATGACACCCTCATTCATTTCTTCAGTCAGTATTACACCACTCATTCATTTATTAAGTCCGTATGCCACCCCCTCATTGATTTTTTTAACAAACAATATGACACCGCTAATTAATTTCTTAACTATGACACCCTTCCACTTTTTGCAACAAATATAACACCTCATTCATTTTTAAGGTAGTATAACACACTTCATTAATTTTCTACAAACATGACACCCTTAATTAATTTCTTAAGTCGGTATGGCACCCCCTCATTGATTTTTTTTTATCATACAAATTACAATATGACACCCTTCCACTTTTTGCATCAAATATGACACCTCATTCATTTTTAAGGAAGTATGACGCACTTCATTAATTTTATTTTTTTAAACAATATTGCCAATTTGTGCACTAAAGATGCCACTCCTCATTCATACTGACTTAAATAACTGAGTGTTATTATAGAAAGATGTCACATTTTTATAAAAATAAATACAGCATCAAATGTTAAAAACCATGGACGAGAAATGCCATATATTTTGTATGTAACTTAGCGAAACTTCTGCTTAGTTTTACAATAGCCATGGCATTTCCCTAAGCCCAGAAGTCCACCCTTCGTCTTCCCAATCAGAATAAAAAAATATGTATAAGTTGCATGATTTCCAAGTGTCCTGGTGTAGCGTGGTGCGGTATAGTAGTAATTGTTAAAAATCGCACGCATGCATGTTAAACAGGGTCCAGGAATTTGACTGAAGCCCTGATGCGTGCGGGCACGCATGCACATTTAAAGGAAGTGACACGGTTCTCTGTTTTGTCCGAACACAACACAAGCTCCTGGTATAATTACAAGACGCGCTGGAAGCCCACTAAGGGCATAAGCTGCATCGCATCCCTCCTCCCTCACAGCCTACCACATTTGTCCATATAACCAGATGTTTTCATTATTTCTAAGGGGAAGTAGGTTTCGGCCGGTTTGCCCCTCTTTTCGCCTGAGCCCTCCTACCCCTGACATCTTCCTAATCTTGCACTCATTGTCCATTAAATGAAACTAGTCAATCCTGCACATTCCCGTGATATGCGCAATGCGCCGTTTATGCTGAAGGGGACTTTTTCACTAAGGAACCAAAAACAACCGCTAACTATCATAGCGGTTCTTGTATGCGATGGACCAGTGTGTGCATTCTCTTAAATCGCTCCGACAGCCCGCTGGTCCCAGAGCAGCTTGTGGGTCAGGGGTAATAAGGCTCAGGCAGCCATTTCAAAACGGCCAAAGGGGAACTAGTAAAAATGTTTACTTTCATGGTATATATCTATCAAAGTTGGGATACAGTTTGCTGTACTAATGGTTGCAAACATTATCTAAATAAGTTAGAACATTTTTTGAGTTGACTGGCTCTTTAAACTGTGAGCCTGGTTTAGCAGGTGAAACACAGAAATAGTAACTACAGGTTGTTGGCACATTTCTCCCTATGCTGATTAGTACATGAGATCTGATTGGTGGATTGCACAGATGCAATATTGGTATCAGGAGAGCAGTCAGATGCAGGTGTATAACATGCTTCATTCAACTCTACAGTAATGTAGACATCACCTTTTAAACACTTGAATTGCACAATTACAGTACATACATACGGGTTAATATTCCTTTAAAGTGACAGTAGGCACTTTGAGATGTGTATTTAAGATGTTTATGTATAATGAAACAAGTTTGTAATATATTTCTCCAACATAGGTGTGTCCGGTCCACGGCGTCATCCTTACTTGTGGGATATTCTCTTCCCCAACAGGAAATGGCAAAGAGCCCAGCAAAGCTGGTCACATGATCCCTCCTAGGCTCCGCCTACCCCAGTCATTCTCTTTGCCGTTGTACAGGCAACATCTCCACGGAGATGGCTTAGAGTTTTTTAGTGTTTAACTGTAGTTTTTCATTATTCAATCAAGAGTTTGTTATTTTCAAATAGTGCTGGTACGTACTATTTACTCAGAAACAGAAAAGAGATGAAGAATTCTGTTTGTATGAGGAAAATGATTTTAGCAACCGTAACTAAAATCCATGGCTGTTCCACACAGGACTGTTGAGAGCATTAACTTCAGTTGGGGGAACAGTTTGCAGTCCTTTGCTGCTTGAGGTATGACACATTCTAACAAGACGATGTAATGCTGGAAGCTGTCATTTTCCCTATGGGATCCGGTAAGCCATGTTTATTACGATTGTAAATAAGGGCTTCACAAGGGCTTATTTAGACTGTAGACATTTTTTGGGCTAAATCGATTGATATTAACACTTATTTAGCCTTGAGGAATCATTTATTCTGGGTATTTTGATATAATTATATCGGCAGGCACTGTTTTAGACACCTTATTCTTTAGGGGCTTTCCCAAAGCATAGGCAGAGTCTCATTTTCGCGCCGGTGTTGCGCACTTGTTTTTGAGAGGCATGGCATGCAGTCGCATGTGAGAGGAGCTCTGATACTGATAAAAGACTTCTGAAGGCATCATTTGGTATCGTATTCCCCTTGGGTTTGGTTGGGTCTCAGCAAAGCAGATACCAGGGACTGTAAAGGGGTTAAAGCTTAAAACGGCTCCGGTTCCGTTATTTTAAGGGTTAAAGCTTCCAAAATTGGTGTGCAATATTTTCAAGGCTTTAAGACACTGTGGTGAAAGTTTGGTGAATTTTGAACAATTCCTTCATGTTTTTTCGCAATTGCAGTAATAAAGTGTGTTCAGTTTAAAATTTAAAGTGACAGTAACGGTTTTATTTCAAAACGTTTTTTGTACTTTCTTATCAAGTTTATGCCTGTTTAACATGTCTGAACTACCAGATAGACTGTGTTCTGAATGTGGGGAAGCCAGAATTCCTATTCATTTAAATAAATGTGATTTATGTGATAATGACAATGATGCCCAAGATGATTCCTCAAGTGAGGGGAGTAAGCATGGTACTGCATCATTCCCTCCTTCGTCTACACGAGTCTTGCCCACTCAGGAGGCCCCTAGTACATCTAGCGCGCCAATACTCCTTACTATGCAACAATTAACGGCTGTAATGGATAATTCTGTCAAAAACATTTTAGCCAAAATGAACCCTTGTCAGCGTAAGCGTGGATGCTCTGTTTTAGTTACTGAAGAGCATGACGACGCTGATATTAATATCTCTGAAGGGCCCCTAACCCAATCTGAGGGAGCCAGGGAGGTTTTGTCTGAGGGAGAAATTACTGATTTAGGGAACATTTCTCAGCAGGCTGAATCTGATGTGATTACTTTTAAATTTAAATTGGAACATCTCCGCATTTTGCTTAAGGAGGTATTATCCACTCTGGATGATTGTGAAAATTTGGTCATCCCAGAGAAACTATGTAAAATGGACAAGTTCCTAGAGGTGCCGGGGCTCCCAGAAGCTTTTCCTATACCCAAGCGGGTGGCGGACATTGTTAATAAAGAATGGGAAAGGCCCGGTATTCCTTTCGTCCCTCCCCCCATATTTAAAAAATTGTTTCCTATGGTCGACCCCAGAAAGGACTTATGACAGTCAGTCCCCAAGGTCGAGGGAGCGGTTTCTACTTTAAACAAACGCACCACTATTCCCATAGAGGATAGTTGTGCTTTCAAAGATCCTATGGATAAAAAATTAGAAGGTTTGCTTAAAAAGATGTTTGTTCAGCAGGGTTACCTTCTACAACCCATTTCATGCATTGTCCCTGTCACTACAGCCGCATATTTCTGGTTTGATGAACTGATTAAGGTGCTCGATAGTGACTCTCCTCCTTATGAGGAGATTATGGACAGAGTCAATGCTCTCAAATTGGCTAATTCTTTCACTCTAGACGCCTCTTTGCAATTGGCTAAGTTAGCGGCTAAGAATTCTGGGTTTGCTATTGTGGCGCGCAGAGCGCTTTGGTTGAAATCTTGGTCGGCTGATGCGTCTTCCAAGAACAAGCTACTAAACATTCCTTTCAAGGGGAAAACGCTGTTTGGTCCTGACTTGAAAGAGATTATCTCTGATATCACTGGGGGTAAGGGCCATGCCCTTCCTCAGGATCGGCCTTTCAAGGCAAAAAATAGACCTAATTTTCGTCCCTTTCGTAAAAACGGACCAGCCCAAGGTGCTACGTCCTCTAAGCAAGAGGGTAATACTTCTCAGGCCAAGCCAGCTTGGAGACCAATGCAAGGCTGGAACAAGGGAAAGCAGGCAAAGAAACCTGCCACTGCTACCAAGACAGCATGAAATATCGGCCCCCGATCCGGGACCGGATCTGGTGGGGGGCAGACTCTCTCTCTTCGCTCAGGCTTGGGCAAGAGATGTTCTGGATCCTTGGGCGCTAGAAATAGTCTCCCAGGGTTATCTTCTGGAATTCAAGGGACTTCCCCCAAGGGGAAGGTTCCACAGGTCTCAGTTGTCTTCAGACCACATAAAAAGACAGGCGTTCTTACATTGTGTAGAAGACCTGTTAAAAATGGGAGTGATTCATCCTGTTCCATTGAGAGAACAAGGGATGGGGTTCTACTCCAATCTGTTCATAGTTCCCAAAAAAGAGGGAACGTTCAGACCAATCCTAGATCTCAAGATCTTAAACAAATTTCTCAAGGTCCCATCTTTCAAGATGGAAACCATTCGAACTATCCTTCCTTCCATCCAGGAAGGTCAATTCATGACCACGGTGGATTTAAAGGATGCGTATCTACATATTCCTATCCACAAGGAACATCATCGGTTCCTAAGGTTTGCATTCCTGGACAAACATTACCAGTTCGTGGCGCTTCCTTTCGGATTAGCCACTGCTCCAAGGATTTTCACAAAGGTACTAGGGTCCCTTCTAGCTGTGCTAAGACCAAGGGGCATTGCAGTTGTACCTTACCTGGACGACATTCTGATTCAAGCGTCGTCCCTCCCTCGAGCAAAGGCTCACACGGACATCGTCCTGGCCTTTCTCAGATCGCACGGCTGGAAAGTGAACGTGGAAAAGAGTTCTCTATCCCCGTCAACAAGGGTTCCCTTCTTGGGAACAATTATAGACTCCTCAGAAATGAGGATTTTTCTAACAGAGGCCAGAAAGACAAAGCTTCTGGACTCTTGTCGAATTCTTCATTCCGTTCCTCTTCCTTCCGTAGCTCAGTGCATGGAAGTGATCGGGTTGATGGTAGCGACAATGGACATAGTTCCTTTTGCGCGCATTCATCTAAGACCATTACAACTGTGCATGCTCAGTCAGTGGAATGGGGACTATACAGACTTGTCTCCAAAGATACAAGTAAATCAGAGGACCAGAGACTCACTCCGTTGGTGGCTGTCCCTGGACAACCTGTCACGAGGGATGACATTCCACAGACCAGAGTGGGTCATTGTCACGACCGACGCCAGTCTGATGGGCTGGGGCGCGGTCTGGGGATCCCTGAAAGCTCAGGGTCTTTGGTCTCGGGAAGAATCTCTTCTACCGATAAATATTCTGGAACTGAGAGCGATATTCAAGGCTCTCAAGGCTTGGCCTCAGCTAGCGGGGACCAAGTTCATACGGTTTCAATCAGACAACATGACGACTGTTGCGTACATCAACCATCAGGGGGGAACAAGGAGTTCCCTAGCGATGGAAGAAGTGACCAAGATTATTCTATGGGCGGAGTCTCACTCCTGCCACCTGTCTGCTATCCACATCCCGGGAGTGGAAAATTGGGAAGCGGATTTTCTGAGTCGTCAGACATTGCATCCGGGGGAGTGGGAACTCCATCCGGAAATCTTTGCCCAAGTCACTCAACTTTGGGGCATTCCAGACATGGATCTGATGGCCTCTCGTCAGAACTTCAAAGTTCCTTGCTACGGGTCCAGATCCAGGGATCCCAAGGCGGCTCTAGTGGATGCACTAGTAGCACCTTGGACCTTCAAACTAGCTTATGTGTTCCCGCCGTTTCCTCTCATCCCCAGGCTGGTAGCCAGGATCAATCAGGAGAGGGCGTCGGTGATCTTGATAGCTCCTGCGTGGCCACGCAGGACTTGGTATGCAGATCTGGTGAATATGTCATCGGCTCCACCTTGGAAGCTACCTTTGAGACGAGACCTTCTTGTTCAGGGTCCGTTCGAACATCCGAATCTGGTTTCACTCCAGCTGACTGCTTGGAGATTGAACGCTTGATTTTATTGAAGCGAGGTTTCTCAGATTCTGTTATCGATACTCTTGTTCAGGCCAGAAAGCCTGTAACTAGAAAGATTTACCACAAAATTTGGAAAAAATATATCTGTTGGTGTGAATCTAAAGGATTCCCTTGGGACAAGGTTAAGATTCCTAGGATTCTATCCTTCCTTCAAGAAGGATTGGAAAAAGGATTATCGGCAAGTTCCCTGAAGGGACAGATTTCTGCCTTGTCGGTGTTACTTCACAAAAAACTGGCAGCTGTGCCAGATGTTCAAGCCTTTGTTCAGGCTCTGGTTAGAATCAAGCCTGTTTACAAACCTTTGACTCCTCCTTGGAGTCTCAATCTAGTTCTTTCAGTTCTTCAGGGGGTTCCGTTTGAACCCTTACATTCCGTTGATATTAAGTTATTATCTTGGAAAGTTTTGTTTTTAGTTGCAATTTCTTCTGCTAGAAGAGTTTCAGAATTATCTGCTCTGCAGTGTTCTCCTCCTTATCTGGTGTTCCATGCAGATAAGGTGGTTTTACGTACTAAACCTGGTTTTCTTCCAAAAGTTGTTTCTAACAAAAACATTAACCAGGAGATTATCGTACCTTCTCTGTGTCCGAAACCAGTTTCAAAGAAGGAACGCTTGTTGCACAATTTGGATGTTGTTCGCGCTCTAAAATTCTATTTAGATGCTACAAAGGATTTTAGACAAACATCTTCCCTGTTTGTTGTTTATTCAGGTAAAAGGAGAGGTCAAAAAGCAACTTCTACCTCTCTCTCTTTTTGGATTAAAAGCATCATCAGATTGGCTTACGAGACTGCCGGACGGCAGCCTCCCGAAAGAATCACGGCTCATTCCACTAGGGCTGTGGCTTCCACATGGGCCTTCAAGAACGAGGCTTCTGTTGATCAGATATGTAGGGCAGCGACTTGGTCTTCACTGCACACTTTTACCAAATTTTACAAGTTTGATACTTTTGCTTCTTCTGAGGCTATTTTTGGGAGAAAGGTTTTGCAAGCCGTGGTGCCTTCCATTTAGGTGACCTGATTTGCTCCCTCCCTTCATCCGTGTCCTAAAGCTTTGGTATTGGTTCCCACAAGTAAGGATGACGCCGTGGACCGGACACACCTATGTTGGAGAAAACAGAATTTATGTTTACCTGATAAATTTCTTTCTCCAACGGTGTGTCCGGTCCACGGCCCGCCCTGGTTTTTTAATCAGGTCTGATAATTTATTTTCTTTAACTACAGTCACCACGGTACCATATGGTTTCTCCTATGCTATTATTCCTCCTTAACGTCGGTCGAATGACTGGGGTAGGCGGAGCCTAGGAGGGATCATGTGACCAGCTTTGCTGGGCTCTTTGCCATTTCCTGTTGGGGAAGAGAATATCCCACAAGTAAGGATGACGCCGTGGACCGGACACACCGTTGGAGAAAGAAATTTATCAGGTAAACATAAATTCTGTTTTTAATAATTTGTGTTGACCCCTTTTAATGTAATTTAGCTCTAAAACCTGCCACAGGGAGAGCAACACATTGATGACAGCTAGAATAAAATATCACTGTGCTTGCAGTAATATTCTGTTTTTATGCCGGCCATCATACTCCTCAGCCAGGATACCCTGACATTAGAGTTTGTGCATGCACAATCTTGTTACACAGAGGAGAGCTGCAGGCAGAATCCATTTCAGCAGCAGTGGCAGCTGAGTGGTCAGGAGATTTATTCTCTCCAGCGCAGAGATACTCTCTGGCATTACTTCTCGTGCTGCCACCAGACATTAATAAGTACACAGCCTGCCCGGCACATAAACAAATATCTGTGACATTTTATTATCTCTTACCAGTTGTAGTTCTATGATATAAGGCCAGAAGTACAAACAGCGGCAGAATCGTACTGAAATCAAATCTAGTACCCTCTGTTTTTGTCTATCCTACTAATTACCTCAGCAAATGAATGCAGTGAAAAGGTATGACAGGGTGCTTGTTTTGCCAGAGGGCAACATATCATTACACTCACGTGTTAACACAAGAGCTGTGCTGTTTGAAATAACAGAGCATTTGATTGTCACTGCTTATGTTAATAGTGCTTATCTTTGAGAGTATACACACGTCAGCTAAACAAAAGGCCCAGAGCAACCCTTCACAGCTTAAAGGGGCAGTAAACGCCAGGTAACTTACTGCAGTCTTGTAATAAACAGAAATGCTGTGTGCTTTAAAAATGTATTATCACCTCATTTGCTGCAGTTGTCTTTTAATAGACAAAACTCCCCCCGCCATTTGCCAGCCATTTTGTGAGACCAGTGGTTCACAGCTTGGCACGGTAATGTCAGGCAGTCTACATTTGGACTCTTTCCAATTTGTCAATATTTGCAGAGGGTATTGTTACAAATTTGCTGTGACAAACTATCTCCCGGGGACTTGGTGGTGTACAGTGTGCAGCGTTTGTCAGCTTTTCTTCTTAAACGGGAAGAGTCCACAGCTGCATTCATTACTTTTGGGAATTCAGAACCTGGCCACCAGGAGTAGGCAAATACACCCCAGCCAAAGGCTTCAAATACCTCCCCCACTTCCCTCATCCCCCAGTCATTCTTTACCTTTCGTCACAGGAGGTTGGCATAGAAGTGTCAGAAGTTTGAGAGAGTCTCTTATGGAGGGTAGTACTCTTTGAAATGGGACTGGAGTTTTAAGTAATCCTGTCACTCATTGAGAGCATGGATGGATGTAGGTTAGAGTCCGGAGATGCAGGGAGAGTCTTTCTGCGAAACCATCCCGACTCATATTAACAGCTCCTTGGCAATTAGCGTTGATGAGTTTCGCTGCCTGCCTTTATTCACTCAAGTCCATGTCAGAAGCAAGGCTATTATCTGTCACACTTGAAGGGCCCTGTTGCTGTTCCACGGCGCAGATTCCGGAAAGATTGTTTAATTTTATTTCATTATTTGAATGTAATGGTAACGAGAGAAGGTAGGGTCCTAGTGGGACTCCTTTTATCTTAAAAATAGGAATCATGGGTTAATATCTCCTGAGGAGGGTTATTGAACCCGGGGGGCTTTAATCATGTTTGTGATTCTATCTGCTAATGTGTAGTAACACTTGGCTCATGGCTTTTCGGAACATAACGGCGTTATCAATTGGCACAATCTCTTTAGAGTTGCATGCTCTTTTTGTGACTGGCACGGTGCACCTTGTGACCGGGTGCGTTTGCGTTGTTCTCCACTTCCGTATGCTGACTGTGTGGCGACAGAGAGAGTCTGTTCGTTGGTTGTCTGGTTCACTGGAGGTGGTGAGTGCCCCAGCCATTGCGTGTTTAAAAAGGGTGCCAGTTAGTATTTGTCTTTTTTTGTAATCCCAAGATTATGGAGGATTCTGATTTTTTTTTTAGACACGGATGTCTCTGATGCGGAAAATGCGTCTTGTGATGATTATGAAATGGCCCGGGGTTTCCATGCCCATCAGTTATGTTCCGATTTGCCATTCTAGAGTACTCTCTTCTTCCGACTCAGGGACCTTAGAGTGAGTTGAGCCATCCGCCCCAGAGGATTCTATGTCTGGTGAGGTGTGTTTCCCAGAACCTTCCTTTGCTACGTAAGTAGGTGTCCCTATGGCCTTTACTCCTTCTCCAGAGGGTAGCTTGTTTCCTCCAGAGGTTACGGCATGGTTCTGCATGGCCATATCTATGGCGCTGGCTCACTTATATCTCCCAAGTGAAATACTTTTAAGGTACTGTCCGTGTTCTGTCAACCAAGGTCCGTCGAGCGTGGGATCGCCTGATTCAGTTCGGCCTTCTGTGGAAGTATCAGCCTCTGAGGTTTCAGGGGCCCCAACCTCTGGGCCGGGGTCGTTTATCGGATAATTTTGCCTTCTATTATAGGCTGGCACGTCTTCGTGTTCTACTAAGGCATGTTTTGGCGGTGCTAGAGGATCCCAGTACTAGTGGGCCGAGGGATCCGAAGCCTTAGATGCCGGATGGCAAGCTGTGTTAGACGTTTGGGGATGAAGCTAATCTCCTTGTCGTCTCCGTTTTTTCTTTCTTTTATGTATCGGTTCCAGTTCTGAGCTTGGGTGAATGGGGCCTCTGATCGGCTGGTCCTGTTGGAGTACCCATTCACCTTGGGCATTCACCCACGGGTGCTGCCTTACTTTTATTTTGATCCGGATAGGATGTATTTGATTTGTTTTTAATAAGCTCACATCTGTTATAATTTCCGTTTTGGGAACATTCTTTCTCTGGAACTTGTAGGGTGTCGGGTAATTTCAGGCTGTGGTGCCCGCCCTTTGTTTGCATTTAGCGTCCTCTAGCTTGGGTATTGTTTTCCCAAACGTAATGAATGCAGCTGTGGACTCTTCCCATTTAACAAGAAAAACATAAATTGTGCTTACCTGATAATTTTCTTTTCTTTTGACGAGAAGAGTCCACCACTCCCGTCCGCGTTTTATCTATGAGGCGGCAGTAACATTTTTTTGATCTTCTGGCACCTTTTTTCACCCTGATATTTCTCCTATTGTTCCTTGTTCCCTTGGCAGAATGACTGGGGGATGAGGGAAGTGGGGGAGGTATTTAAGCCTTTGGCTGGGGTGTCTTTGCCTCCTCCTGGTGGCCAGGTTCTGAATTCCCATAAGTAATGAATACAGCTGTGGACTCTTCCCGTCAGAAGAAAAGAAAATTATCAGGTAAGCATAATTTTATGTTTTTTTCTGTTTGGCATTGCTATCTACTTTATTCGGATTCTGTCTCCTGCCCATGTTTTAACGGGTGGCCAGTCTTTGCATTGACTTTATCATATCTTTGTGATATATGTATGCCCCAAGGCAGAACTAGACCTGTGCAGCACTGAATAATTCACCTTGGAATGAATCATTCAGAACAAATATTCTGAAATATTATTAGTGTGCTGCACTATTTAGTATTCACTAATACTAAATATTTTGTTGACATATATATTTATTTTCAGTAAAACAAATGTAACTGTTCACTGCTCCTGTAACCTTTTGATGCTTAAAGGAACAGTAAATATAGTAGATTTGCATAATTAATAAATGCATGTTAAAAAGACAATGCAATAGCACTTAGTCTGAACTTCAAATGAGTAGTAATGTCTTTCATGTAATTGGCAAGAGTCCATGAGCTAGTGACGTATGGGATATACAATCCTACCAGGAGGGGCAAAGTTTCCCAAACCTCAAAATGCCTATAAATGCACCCCTCACCACACCCACAATTCAGTTTTACAAACTTTGCCTCCTATGGAGGTGGTGAAGTAAGTTTGTGCTAAGATTTCTACGTTGATATGCGCTTCTCAGCATTGTTGAAGCCCGATTCCTCTCAGAGTACAGCGAATGTCAGAGGGACGTGAAGGGAGTAGCACTTATGAATTTGATGATTTCCCTAACGGGGGTCTATTTCATAGGTTCTCTGTTATCGGTCGTAGAGATTCATCTCCTACCTCCCTTTTCAGATCGACGATATACTCTCAATTTACCATTACCTCTACTGATAACTGTTTCAGAACTGGTTTGGCTATCTGCTATATGTGGATGGGTGTCTTTTGGTAAGTATGTTTTTTATTACTTAAGACACCTCAGCTATGGTTTTGCACTTTATGCAGTTATATAAAGTTCTAAATATATGTATTGTACTTATATTTGCCATTGAGTCAGGTTCATGTATTTCCTACTGCAGACTGTCAGTTTCAATATTTGGGGAAAATAAACATTTAAAAAAAAATGTATTTCTTACCTGGGGTTTAGTCTTTTTTTCAATTGACTACTTCTTGCAAATTGCGGGCGGTATTAGGCCCACGGTTGCGTCAAATGCTAGACTTTTTTGCGTCATTCTTGGCGCAAGAATTTTTTTTTGGCGAGAAGAATAAGTCTATGACGCAGCGTCATTTCCGGCGTCATAGTTGATGCCGGAGCCTTACACACGGTTGCGTCATTAGTGACGCGAGTGTGTCATTTCCGGTTATTATTGGTGCCAAAAAAGTTTGTTACGTTGTGTGTCATACTTGGCGCCAAACTTTTTCATTATTTTAATACCCCATTGATGTTTGCCTCTTGCCTTTTTCTCTATCAGAGGGCTATGCGTTTTGCATTTTTTCCTATTCCTGAAACTGTCATATAAGGAAATTGGTCATTTTGCTTTATATGTTGTTTTTTCTTTTACATTTTGCAAGATGTCTCAATCTGATCCTGCCTCAGAAGTTTCTGCTGGAACATTGCTGCCTGACATCGGGTCTACCAAAGCTAAGTGCATTTGTTGTAAGTTTGTGGAAATTATTTCACCAAATGTCATTTGTAATAGTTGTCATGATAAACTTTTACATGCAGATAGTGTGTCCATCAGTAATAGTACATTGGCAGTTGCAGTTCCTTCAACTTCTAATGTACATGATATACCTATGAATTTTAAAGAATTTGTTTCTGATTCTATCCAGAAGGCTTTGTCTGCCTTTCCACCTTCTAATAAACGTAAAAGGTCTTTTAAGGCTGAGGGAAGTAGAGCACATTTTAGCGATGGAACAGATACACTACACATATCTAGGTAAACAAGATTTTATTGCAGACATCAGATTTATATGGGACCTAGGGAAACCTCCATCATAAAAAGATACCATGACTAAGATAGCCGTGATTCAGCTTGACTAAACCAAGGCCGAGACCACTGGACATTTACCTTTTAGCGCAGAGAGTGCATGAAGTTACTGATCTCCTGCTAGTCAGATAATAATTGATCGGGGGGCTGTTGTAGTCTACTAAGATTAAAACTACAATTATAACTTTAAAAAGTATTATTCCTTTGATAACCCTCTAATTCTAATCTGAAGTAAATTAAGCTGTGAAATGTTGGTATGTCTGTTGTATTTGAATTCTTGAATTTTTGAATTTTTGTTTGTATAAATTTTCAATAAAAAAAACGGATTTAAAAAAAAAAAAGTCTTTTAAAACTTCTCATTCAGTTGATGAAATTTCAAATGACCAACAACATAATAATTTATCCTCCTCTGATGAGGATCTATCTGATACAGAAAATCCTTCCTCAGACATTGACACTGACAAATCTACTTATTTATTTAAAATAGAGTATATGCGTTCTTTATTAAAAGAAGTGTTAATTACTTCGGATATTGAGGTAACCAGTCCTTTTCCTATTCCTGAGGCTATTTCTGATATGAATTCTAAGGAATGGAATAAACCAGGTACTTCTTTTATTCCTTCTTCAAGGTTTAAAAAAATTGTATCCTTTACCAGCAAATTCTATAGAGTTTTGGGAAAAAATCCCCAAAGTTGATGGGGCTATTTCTACTCTTGCTAAACGTACCACTATTCCAATGGAAGATAGTACTTCCTTTAGGGATCCTTTAGATAGGAAGCGTGAATCTTATCTAAGGAAGGCCTATTTATATTCAGGTCATCTTCTCAGACCTGCAATTTCTTTGGCTGATGTTGCGGCTGCATAATTTTTCTGGTTGGAGAATTTAGCGCAACAAGAATTGGATTCTGACATATCTAGCATTATTCGCTTACTGCAATATGCTGATCATTTTATTTGTGATGCCATTTTTGATATTATCAAAATTGATGTTAGATCCATGTCTTTAGCTATATTGGCTAGAAGAGCTTTGTGGCTTAAATCTTGGAATGCTGATATGACATCTAAATCTAGATTACTATCTCTTTCTTTCCAAGGTGATAATTTATTTAGTTCTCAGTTGGATTCTATTATTTCAACTGTCACTGGGGGAAAGGGAGTTTTTCTACCTCAGGATAAAAAAACCTAAGGATAAATCTAAGGCTTCTAACCGTTTTCGTTCCTTTCGTCAAAATAAGGAACAAAAACTCAATCCTTCCCCAAGGAATCTTTTTCCAATTGTTAGCCTTCCTCAAATTGGAATAAATCCAAGCCATTTAGGAAACCAAAGTCAGCACCTAAGTCCGCATGAAGGTGTGGCCCTCATTCCAGCTCAGCTGGTAGGGGGCAGATTAAGGTTTTTCAAGGATATTTGGATAAATTCTGTCCAAAATCAATGGATTCAGAGCATTGTCTCTCAAGGGTATCGAATAGGATTCAGAGTAAGACCTCCTGTGAGAAGATTTTTTCTCTCACGTATCCCAGCAAATCCAGTATAAGCTCAGGCTTTCCTGAAGTGTGTTTCATATCTGGAGTCTTCAGGGGTAATCATGCCAGTTCCTTTTCAGGAACAAGGTTTGGGGTTTTATTCAAATCTATTCATTGTCCCAAAGAAGGAAAATTTATTCAGACCAGTTCTGGATCTGAAAATTTTGAATCGTTATGTAAGAGTACCAACTTTCAAGATGTTGACTATAAGGACTATTCTGCCTTTTGTTCAGCAAGGACATTATATGTCCACAATAGACTTGCAGGATGCATACCTTCATATTCCGATTCATCCAGAACATTATCAGTTCCTGAGATTGTCTTTTCTAGACAAGCATTACCAATTTGTTGCTCTTCCATTTGGCCTAACAGCTCCAAGAATCTTTTCAAAGGTTCTAGGTGCCCTACTCTCTGTAATCAGAGAACAGGGTATTGCGGTGTTTCCTTATTTGGACAATATCTTGGTACTAGCTCAGTCTTTACGTTCTGCAGAATCTCACACAAATCAACTAGTGTTGTTTCTTCGGAAACATGGTTGGAGCATCAATTTACCAAAAAGTTTCTTGATTCCACAGACAAGGGTCACCTTTTTAGGCTTCCAGATAGATTCAGTGTCCATGACTCTGTCTCTTACAGACAAGAGATGTTTAAAATTGGTTGCAGCCTGCTGGCACCTTCAGTCTCAGTCATTCCCTTCAGTGACTATGTGCATGAAAGTTTTAGGTCTCATGACTGCAGCATCGGACGCGATCCCCTTTGCTCGTTTTCACATGAGACCTCTACAGCTTTGTATGCTGAACCAATGGTGCAGGGATTATACAAAGATATCACAATTAATAGCCTTAAATCCGAATGTACGACACTCTCTGACGTGGTGGATAGATCACCATCGTTTAGTTCAAGGGGCTTCTTTTGTTCGACCAACCTGGACTGTGATCACAACAGATGCGTGTCTTTCAGGTTGGAGAGCTGTTTTGGGGTTCTCTGACAGCACAAGGGGTTTGGAAATCTCAAGAGGCGAGATTACCAATTAATATTTTAGACCTTCGTGCAATTCTCAGAGCTCAGACAGAACCGTTCATTTGTTTTCAGACAGACAATATCACAACAGTGGCATATGTCAATCATCAGGGTGGGACTCACAGTCCCCAAGCTATGAAAGAAGTATCTCGGATACTTGTTTGGGCGGAATCCAGCTCTTGTCTAATCTCTGCGGTGCATATCCCAGGTGTAGGCAATTGGGAGGCGGATTATCTCAGTTGTCAGACTTTACATCCGGTGGAGTGGTCTCTCCATCCAGATGTGTTTTCTCAGATTGTTCAGTTGTGGGGTCTTCCAGAGATAGATCTCATGGCTTCTCATCTAAACAAGAAACTTCCCAGATACCTGTCCAGGTCCATGGATGTTCAGGCAGAGGCAGTGGATGCGCTGACACTTCCTTGGTGTTATCATCCTGCTTACATTTTTCCGCATCTAGTTCTCCTTCCAAGAGTGAGCTCCAAAATCATCATGGAACAATCGTTTCTGTTGCTGGTGGCTCCAGCATGGCCACACAGGTTTTGGTATGCCGATCTGGTTCGGAATTCCAGTTGCCAGCCTTAAGGCCCGACCTACTGTCTCAAGGTTGGTTTTTCCATCAGGATCTCAAATCATTAAATTTGAAGGTATGGAAATTGAACGCTTAGTACTAAGTCATAGTGGTTTCTCTGACTCAGTGATTAATACAATGTTACAAGATCATAAATCTGTCTCTAGAAAGATTTATTATAGAGTTTGGAAGTCTTACATTTCATTGTGTTCTCCTAAATTCTCTTGGCATTCTTTTAGAATTCCTAGAATTTTACAGTTTCTTCAGGACGGTTTGGATAAGGGTTTGTCTGCAAGTTCCTTGAAAGGACAAATCTCTGCTCTTTCTGTTTTATTTCACAGAAATATTGCTATACTTCCTGATATTCACTGTTTTGTACAGGCTTTAGTTTGTATTAAGCCTGTCATTAAATAAATTTCTCCTCCTTGGAGTCTTAATTTGGTTTTGAAGGCTTTATAGGCTCCTCCATTTGAGCCTATGCATTCTTTGGACATTAAACTACTTTCTTGGAAAGTGTTGTTCGTTTTGGCTATCTCTTCTGCTAGAAGAGTTTCTGAGCTATCTGCTCTTTCTTGTGAGTCTCCTTTTCTGATCTTTCATCAGGATAAGGCAGTTTTGCGGACTTCTTTTCAATTTTTACCTAAGGGTGTGAATTCTAACAACATTAGTAGAGAAATTGTTGTCCCTTCTTTGTGTCCTAATCCTAAGAATTCTTTGGAAAGATCCTTACATTCTTTGGATGTGGTAAGAGCTTTGAAATATTATGAGATTGCTGGACAGCAGCCACCTGAGAGAATTACAGCTCATTCCACTGTCTCTTCTTGGGCATTCAAAAATGAAGCTTCTGTGGAACAGATTTGCAAGGCTGCAACTTGATCCTCTCTTCATACTTTTTCCAAATTTGATACTTTTGCTTCGACTGAGGCCTCTTTTGGGAGACAGGTTCTTCAATCGGTGGTGCCTTCTGTTTAAGTCTGCCTGTCTTGTTCTCCCTCCCTGTTCATTCTGTGTCCTCTAGCTTGGGTTTTGGTTCCCACTAGTAATTCAATGACGTTGTGGACTCTCCATATCTCAGGAAAGAAAACAAAATGAATGCTTACCTGATAAATTGCTTTCTTTCCAGATACGGAGAGTCCATATTTTTAACTAAACTTCAGGCACCTCTACACCTTTGTATTATTCCTTTTCCATTTTCCTTTGGTCGAATGACTGGGGATTATGGATAGGGGAGTGACACTTAACAGCTTTGCTGTGGTGCTCTTTGCCTCCTCCTGCTGACCAGGAGTGATATTCCCACTAGTAATTGAATGACGTTGTGGACTCTCCATAACCGAAAAGAAATTTATCAGGTAAGCATACATTTTTTTTTTTTTTTTAACCGTGTTTTTATTAAGTACATGTAGAAGGTGTGATAGCTCTGCATCTTTACAGTTGTAACTTTATATTTACTTTTGTTGCTTTGATAGAGTAATAAACGTGCTGCACAAGGCTTCACAAGCCTCTGGAGTCAGGGAGCGAGACATCCTAAAAATTATTACTGTGTCCTTATTTTTTTGGGGCTTCTGCCAAGTGCCAAATTCACTTTTGAGCCCTGAAGTTTAAAAGTACCTTTTGTATTGTTTAAATAATTTGTGCTTTGTCTTCAAATATAGTATTTGAAAGAATCACTGTGCATTCATATTGCTGTGCTGGTGTCATGCTCTTAGTATAGTCCTTGGGACCCAGTACAGATTTTCAGAATATCTTCCTAAATCACAGGTGAGGTAATCAGTGGTTCTGTCCCTGTATTGCTTAGGCAGGAAATCCTTACAATCCAGCCTGTTAGCTGATGTTGAGAGCCGCTAGTGTACACTGATATATGTTGACCGTAGCTGGAGAGCAGAACGCTGTACAGGGCAGAAAGGCTCTCATTAGGGAGCCCCTCCTGAGCTCAGTCACTTAAAGCTTGATATCTGCAGGTAGTGCCACTATGCTCATACAAATACTGTTGGAGCAGCTAGCAGTTCTGCTGGGAATACGACTGCTGAATACATCGGCAGTTTTCAGGTAAGCAGCTGCAGAGCTGCTAATGAAGTCCCTGCAGTACTTTCACAGCTCTGGCTGAGGGTTTTCAGTGAATAGAGCATTTTATGAGGCTCATGATGTCAGTGCAAGATGACCCATGGATGAGCACTTAGTAAAGATAGCTATTGGATATCTTTACTAACAACACATGTAGTTGCTTTTGGGGTATGTGTGTGGTTGAAGTGTATGTTAGATTTTAGTTTTTCATCTTGCTCTATAGTATACCTTATGTACAACAAAGAATGCAGGACACATTTATAAGGATGCCCACAGGATTATGTTTTGTCTAGCAGTACGTGCAGGGGGGGGGGGCATCCTTACCCTTTAAACCCTTAGTACCCAATGAGCCCAGTAAGCTATTGTTAGCCAGATAGGGCTGCAGTGTATCATAATCAATATAGTATATTGTTTTTTTATAGCAAATAGTTGCCAGGTGAGATCCCTTCCCCTTGTATAGAGATAATAAGTAAGGTACCTGTGTTATCCTGCAGACCCAAACATACATGTATTGAAATTCCATTGTTTTATGTTTCCTACATCTCTATAATTGTTTGGTAGTTTGGTGTTGACATTTACTGCTGTTGATTTTTTTTTTTTTTTTATTATTTCTTATTTTACAAAACTGAAGTAGAGATACAGGGTAAGTTAAAGGCATCAACCTTGTTACATCGAAACTGTTTACACACACATGGGTATGTCAATTTTGTTAGTCGGATGCATAGATAAGAATGCAGAATTCTAATTCTTGAGCATTTTATACTTTCATATTCAAGAAATAACTTAATGCCTAACCGGGTGATGGGATTGGGTGAACTGGGAGGGAGGGGTTTATTGGGGTTGGGGGTGAGAAAGCACAGGGCAAAAGCGAGGGATTAAATATTTTCAAGGTGAATGCTCGGTTCCTCCTGACTTCAGTGTCAGATTCTCAAATGTCCATAGTTAAGATCTATTGAAGATAATAGTGGTCAGGTGAGTGTTTAAAGTGTCACATAACCATTCTTAACCTGGGAGGGTTACAATTATGATGTGCCAAGGTGTCCAGCAATGACACCCAACGGCACATCTATGAACAAATACATAAACAAGTCTAGTCTAAATATACATAACAAAATGTAACTATTCTAGATCCATCTGCAGGCTTACCGCCTTCAAGGGTTAGTTCTCTTGGGTCAACCCAAGGGGGTGAGCATATGGGAGGAGACTCTGGGCCCGTTCAGCTGTTGTTTTGGTTACCAACTTCTGAGGTCAATGTCATGGTGTCTTTACGTTGTGGAGTGGGGGGTTGGGAGGTGATGAGTTTTGGAGTCGTCAGGGATTGTGTCTGTTGTCTCTTCTGACCATAGGCCATCTATCTTTCAGTTGTTCAGTCATCAGGTAGGTGCTGTTCAGGAAGGGTGTCAGAATTTGTTGATTCATTTTGGGGGAGAGGTGCGACAAGTAGAGTTCCCATTTGGTCATAAATGATTCAAATCTTTTTTCCATGTCACCTTTGACATCTGCTTGTTCTATTAGGAGTTGGGTGTGCAGTAGTTGTGTGAATTGTCGAGTGTGGTGGCTTATTAGAGATCCAGTTTTTGAGGATTAGTTTTCTAGCTAGAAATATAGATGCATTTAGGAAGCAGTATTGGGGAGAGGGTTGGGTATGCATCTTAGAAAGAGGAAATCGTGTATTGTTAGAATGAGTCCCGCACACTTTCGATATCCAGTATTGTATTTTAGACCAATATTGGATTATCTTGGGGCAATTCCAGAATAAATGTGGTATATCTGGGTTGGACACGGAGCATTTGAGTCAGGTGTTATTTGCTCTGGGAACCCACTTAGAGCGTTATTTGGGGGTAATGTGGCTGAGGTGCGTTTCTCTGTGGTCTGATGCTAGCGTGGCCCGTGACACCAGCTCAAAGCTGGTGGTTAGGACCTCTTCAGTAATGTCTAAGTTTGCATTTGCTTTCCAGCTATCGCTTATTTGTTGTGTAGTTTCAGTTGTCTTGTTCTGAATGATTAGGTTGTAGATATGTGAGATAGTGTGCCCCTTGTTTAGCTAGAAAGCAAAGGCTGTCAATAGGGTTGCGAGTAGTGCAGTCAAGTCCGTCAATTTGTAGTTTGTGATTATAGTGTGAGCATTGGAGGTATGCAAAGGTGCTATATCTGGTAGGCTGAATTTTTCTTGGAGTGCTGTGAAGGGGTGCAATTTTTTAGAGAATGGTTCTGTCAGTTGTACTACTGAGGTTATGCCCCTTTCTTCCCACCTCTTAAACATTTGGGTAGTCATTCCTGGTAAGAAGGTGGGGTTGCCCTGTATTGGTAAATGTTTAGTTAGCTTATCAGCCCCCACCACCTACAGAGTTTTGCCCATGCTCTTAAGGGATCCCTATATAAGATGTTGTCTTAGGGAATGTAGCGTTGCGTTTGGTAGGAAGGCTTGATGGAGTGGGTGAGTTAGTTGTTTCTCCAGTTGTTCATCACTGAAGACAGATGTGCCCACCAGCCACTCAAGGACTAGTTTGGCTAGTGTGGACCAGTTATACCATTCCACTATCGGCACCTTAAGACCCCCTCTGTTGGCATTGCCAGTTTAAGGTGGTTGATGTGTTGTTTTTTTGTCATTCCACGCAAACTTAGAAAAAGCTTTATTCACAGTCTGTATGATTTTTTGTGTAAGTAGGAGGGCTAGTAGTTGTAGGGGGTATAGCAGCTTAGGCATTGCTTTCATTTTTATTAGGTTGATTCTGAAAGTCAGGGGAAGCGGTAGCTTTGACCATCCAGCAAGTAATGTTTATATTTGTGTGAGTACGGGGGGGGGGGGGGGGGGGGGGAATTGAGTTTGTAGATTAAATTGGGTTTTGTGTGTAGTTGGATTCCTAGGTATTTGAAAGAGCCTACCGTGTTTTTAAGTGTCATTGATGCTGAGGGGGCGTTGTTTTTTTTTTTAAAAGAAATTTATCTAGGTTCACTTTGTATCCAGAGTGTTTTTGCTTTGGAGGTATAGCAATAGGTCGTCGGCATATAAAGATAAGTGTAGGCAATGGGTGCCCGCGTCTTACTCCCTCCAGAGTGTTTCTAATCTGGATGGCCAACGGCTCTATAGCCAGGTTGAAAAGAAGGGGATAGAGTGGGCATCCCTGACAGTTCCCCTTTCTAACAGGAAAGGTAGAGAGATATCGCCATTTACTATAACTGAGGTTTGTGGGTTACAATAGAGTGTCTGGATGAGGTTATAGAAGTCCCCAGTGATACCAAACTTGTCCAGGGAGGTCAGTAAATGGTCTCCACGTTGATGGCGAGAAGGCATGCGTCTGGCATTGAGTTAATGCATCCCTCGCATCTGGCTTGCTAGTAGTGGGAGATTACTGCTAAGGTCTTGCGAATGTTTGTGACCGACGAGCGATTTCTCATGTTTGGTCTTTATGAATGTTTCCCACCACTCCAGCCAGTCTTTTAGCTAATATGGCTGTGAGGAGTTTATAATCATTGTTCAACAATGATATGGGTCTATAAGAAGCGGCCAAACCAGGATCTCTATCAGGTTTCGGGATTAAGCACATATGTGCATCATAGCCAGGGGACATTTTGTTAGACATTTATTTTCACATACTATTTTTTGAGTGTGTTAGCGCATCTTGGCCTTTTTCAGTGTTTAGTGCGTGTCGGCATTGGCTTTTTGACTAATAAAATCACATGGACTTTTTTTTATTTACTTTTTATATCACATTCTTGTTAGCGCACGCCAGTTCTTTTGCCCTTTGCGCGTTTGGCCGCTTTCCCGTTTCGAGTTAGCCCATGTTCTTTGACGTTCGTGCTGGACTAATTTTGTTCACACTGCACTAGTTGAGTTTCTTCTTTTCCTGCTTAGAGTGCCTCTGTTGCTCAGCCAAAGTAAAGTAGTACTAATAGTAAGTACCTATAGGTGCCAAATATTTTTGTAATCAACAAGCACCTGTTTGGGAGCAATATAGCACTAAGGAGACTCATAGATAAATGAGTTACAAAGTCTGTAACAAAAAAAAGTGATTTTACCCCTGCAATTATTTAGGAAAAATTCTCCCTGAATAATACAGGAACGATTTTTAACCATTCATACTTTATCTTTATTGGCTTAACTATTCAATCATATACTTTTAAAAACACTTAAACTCTCTAGATATCAATATATAGCATACTGTAGATGTGTGAATAATACCTCTGAGATTCATGTATCTATATGTGAAACATTATACTTGGTTTGTATAATATCAAGCAGTCAGATATAAACATTATCTTTTGTAGCCAGCTATTAATAAATTCAGAAATAATGCTGTAACAAGAGGACCTGTTAATATGTGGGATGTCAGATTTTGAGATTAAAGCTATCTAGCTAATACTCTATCTGTAATTATAAAGTCCTTGTTTGCACAGTCAACTTTAGCACAGCTGTTCAGTGTAATAGATTATGTCTGCTTAAAATCTCTAGATATTAATATTTTGTATAGGTGTGTGAATAACACCTCTGAGAGTCCTATATCTAGATATTAAAAATTGTACTTGGTTTGTATAATATCAAGCAGTCAGATACAAACAATATCTTTTGTAGCCGGCTATTAATAAATTAAAAAATAATGCTGTAACAAGAGGATCTGTTAATATGTGGAATGTCAGGTTATGAGATTAAAGCTAGCTAATACTCTATCTGTAATTATGAAGTCATTTCTTGCAAAGCGAACTAGCATAGCTGCTAAATGTAATAGATTCTGTCTGCTTGAACTCTCTCAATATCAATATATAGCATAGGTATGTGAATAATACCTCTGAGAGTCATGTATCTAAATATGAAACATTGTACTTGGTTTGTATAATATCAAACAGATACAAACAATATTTTTTGCAGCCGGCTATTAATAAATTCAGAAATAATGCTGTAACAAGAGGACCTGTTAATATGTGGGATGTCAGATTAAGCTAATAAGCTAATACTCTATCTGTAATTATAAAGTAATTGCACAGTTAACTTTTGCACAGCTATTCAGTGTAATAGATTCTGTCTGCTTAAGCCCCTTCTATAGCGGGGGCTAGATTAACATTTGACTTGTTTCACTAACATAGCACAACGTCTGATCTCAGAATATAACACACATTTACAAGCTATTGGCAATCAACAGTTAAAAAATGAGTATGAACTCTCTGAAGCCAGACCCCTGACATGTGTTTCGCTCACGCTTCCTCAGAGGGGTTACACACCGGCTGTTTGGTAAATCTATTTACTGGTTCATAAGTCCCACCTTGTGTGTGGGATTGGATGATCATGAGGAATTATCTTGATTCTGATTGGTAGGATTCCATGTCAATCATGCTTAGGCATCCAATGGGGATACATTTTTCATTTGAATCCTTATGCTATATTCTGTTACATGTTGCAAACTTATGCATGTTGGTTGCGATATGTTACTTTATCAGGAAGTTCTTTATGTTACTGCTGAAGTATAAGTTCTAAATTTTCTTATTGTACATACTTTCACTTGTGTGTATTTTGTATTATACCACAGAGATATTGTTTGGTAATAAGACCATATGCAGGGTTTTCAATCTGTTTATTACAGGTTGGTATTTGTAATAAAGGTATTGAATACATCAGTAGCATGACAATAATGACAGATGTTTTAAAGACAGAAGCAAGATTAAGCAGAGCACTGTGTATACAATTTCTGACATATTTTAATAGAGTATCATAGGGGTATGGTGTCTAATAAAGTTAGTATTTCTCTAGGGTTAAGTGAATTGTTTATAAATTTCTAGGGCAATAGATACCAGTGCTGTTTTGAAGAGGAAAGTAGTTTAATTTAGTTCACATTAGTATGTGTAGATTTTAAGGGTGCAGGAATAAATGTTTCCAAATATTATGTGAAAGTCAGTTTCTATGAATTTGTTACTTAAAAGTGTGTTAAATTAAAAGAGTGGTTGTGTGCACATATAGTTGGGAGAGGTAGGTCACATAAATAAAAATGTAATAATAATGTGAAGTAGATGTGAAGTATATAAAAACGTGTATGTTTATTTAAACGTGTATGATTGAATAGTTAAACCAATAAAGATAAAGTATGAATGGTTAAAAAGCGTTCCTATATTATTCAGGGATAATTTTTCCTAAATAATTGCAGGGGTAACATTTCCTTAGCTTTAAAAAGACAGTTTTGTTCTTTTGTATACGTTAAATGTTAGAATGCCATTGCTGCATTTATGCTTTGCTCATTTCAATGTCCTGGATGTTAAATCACTGACTCTTAATGTTGTATTTTGTATTCCACATTTATTATCTTGTACTTGTGGTTTTCCTTTTTTTTTTCTTCTCTGTATGATGGAACATCCTGGAACTGTGTCCCCACTACATTAAATGTTGATCTTTTAGGGGGAAGATCGTCTAAACACTTATTATCTCTATTTAAATGTGTTCTTTGCAAGCTTGCGCCTGTATCTCAGACTGCTCAGCTTTGCAATCCATGTTTGGATCACCTGAAGCATTCTAATCGGTCTAATGTTGCTCTTTCCCATAAAATAATTTGCCCTCACTCTGTTTGCTCTATACTGGGGAGTTCTTTAGATTTTGCTCAATGATTTAAATATTTTGTGTGCTTAGCTATTTCTGTGCTTAGTGCTTCGCTAGTGTTTATACTTGTGTCTGATACATTACAGGGATTGTATCTTTAGAGTAGTGTATAGTAATACTATCCTGTAGTGCACACTAATCCTCCCTTTTTTAAATTTTATATTTCTGAGATGTTGGTGGCTATGCCTCCTCCAACTAAGAGCAAGAAATATTTTTCCGACAACCTACCTTCTAGCATTTCTGAATTAAATAAGATCAGTTCAGCTAAGCAGGTTTTTAATGTTTCAGATTCTGACTCCTCAGATCTGTCTTCTGAGTGTGAAATAGTTTCAGATGATCATGAGTTAGGTTCCTGATCAGGACACAGATGCCTCCTTTCATGTTTAAGCTTAAAGATCTTCGTTCACTTTTGAGGGAGGTTTTAGATACTTTATGTGTTCAAGATCCTAAAGTTCCTGATGGGAAAAAAAAAACTATTAAGCAATTGGATTTGATTTTCAAACCTACTGCTAAGTCTCCTCAAGTTTTTCCATTTCCAGGGACTATTTCTGAGATAACTACTAAAGAATGGTTTATGCCTTGTATTAATTTTAATCTAGCTTTTGAATGCAAATAAATATATATAGAGGCTGCGCTTGTCAGACCTATATAAAATATTGAGAGGTAATGTTAAGTATAAAGCGGATAATAGAATCTAAAACAATTTAATAAATATATATATATATATATATAAAAAGATAAAAATGACCTGTAAATAAGTATAAGTCCAAAACTAAAATGGTAATTGAAAGGGCAACAAGTGATAATACTTAGTATAATAATCTGTGAACAATGTCAGGAATATTCACAAGTAGTGTAAACCGTGTTAGAAATATCCACAATGAGTATTCATAAATCAAATATACATGAATTAAAGCTTTTAAATGGTATTTCCTTTACCTGTGTCTAGTATTGAACTTTGGGAAACTGTTCCAAAGGTGGATGGTGCTATTTCTACTTTAGCTAAATGCACTGCTATTCCTTTAGAACAGTGATTTGCAACCTTTTTTTTGCCGTGGCACACTTTTTTACAATAAAAAATCCTGTGGCACACCACCATCCCAAAATTTTACAAAATCACACATTGTAGCCTAATACAGGATATATATACAGAATATGAATATATATATATATATATATATATATATATATATATATATATATATATATATATATATACTGTACTGTGCTGTCATGCCATGCCTCCTACAAACTATACATGACATATTGACATTCATTCACAAACAATCATAATCATTGTCTGTGAATGAATGTCAATGTCATGATTGTAAATGATGCCTGATGAGCCTGTCACATACCTCCCAATATTTCAAAATTTGAAGGGGGGACACCCCCGCACTGTTGTCAGTCTGCCTGTGGCACACCTGAGGATCTCTCACGGCACACTAATGTGCCACAACACACTGGTTGAAAAACACTGCTTTAGAGGATAAAGACCCTATGGATAGGATGTTGGAGTCCTTTCATAGAAAGGCTTTTCTTTAAGCAGGTTTTCTTTTTAGGCCAGAGATTAGTATTGCTTGTGTTGCAGCAGCTTTCTACTCTTAAAGGGCCATTATACACTCAAAAATATGGGCTATTTAGATAAAGCATTCCAAGAAGATAACATTTGTAATTAACATCTATTATCAATGTTTCTGCTAAAGCCCCTAAAAATGATTCTAAAGTTTCTAGTCCTCTGACTGCATCTGAATACGTTCGTAGAACCCAATAGCTACAAAGCAAGGCTTTTTCCTAACTAGTGTGCTTACAGCTAGCCCCCATGCTGGAGCTGTCTGTGTAATTGATAATGCAGTTCAATTACAATCCCCTCACCTGCACTAGTCCGTTTCTCCCTAACTGATTACACTGGGCACTCCCCCTCCTGTCCTCACCATAGCATTCTGTAGACAGCTCTGTGAAATATGGTCCTACAATCAGCTTGCAGAGCTGCTTGTGAAGTATTTAGAATGCCATAGTGAGGACAGAGGGGGGAGTGGGATCTCTCGAGGAAGAGTTTTGTGAGATTGCCAAAGTATTCTGGAGTTGATTAGATGCAGGAAGACCTGTGAAGGGGAATACTTTTGTGCTCATATACACTGACTGGTTTTCCACTTACCGGGATTGTGAGTTTAGATTGGATGCTTCTAACACATGCAGTACACACATTACTTGCTGTTATAAAAACATCTCACATAAAAGGCAGTTTCAAAAAGCATTCCCCTTCATAGGTCTTCCGGCATCCAATCACCTCCAGAATACTTTGACAATCTCACAAAACTCTTCCTGGAGAGATCCCACTCCCCCTCTGTCCTCACTACGGCATTCTAAATACTTCACAAGCAGCTCTGCAAAAGGATTGTAGGATCATATTTCACATTGCTGTCTACAGAATGCTACGGTGAGGACAGGAGGGGGAGTGAGATCCGTGCCCAGTGTAAACAGTCCGGGAGAAACGGACTAGTGCAGGTGAGGGGATTGTAATTGAACTGCATTATCAATTACACCGACAGCTCCAGCATGGGGGCTAGATGTAAGCACACTAGTTAGGGAGTATAGGAAAAAGCCTTGCTTTGTAGCTATTAGGTTCTACGAACGTATTCATATGCAGTCAGGGGACTAGAAACTTTAAAATCTTTTTTAAGGGCTTTAGCAGAAAGAAATGATAATAGATGTCAATTACAAACTTTATCTTCTTGGAATGCTTTATTTAAATAGCCCATATTTTTGTTGAGTTTATAATGGTCCTTTAAGTGTGACACTTAATCTGAGCAGTTGTCAGGCGATTATGTTGATGAAGATTGTGAACATTGCTTGAAATTTCTAAGGTCAGCTAATGCTTTAATTTGTGGTGATGTTGACGTTAAGATTAATGTAAAAAATATGGCTAAAGCAGTTTTGACCAGAATGTGGTTAAAATCATGGTCAACCGACAATGTTTTAAAATTTAGACTTTTATCTCTTCCTTTTGAGGTAATGATGCTGTTTGGGCATGTCCTTAATGCCATTATTTCTGATGTGACTTGAGGGAAAGGAGGTTTTCTCCTTCAGGATACAAAGTCTAAGGAAAAGAATAGGGTAACTAGCCATTTCTTTCATGTAATTAGCAAGAGTCCATGAGCTAGTGACGTATGGGATATACATTCCTACCAGGAGGGGCAAAGTTTCCCAAACCTCAAAATGCCTATAAATACACCCCTCACCACACCCACAAATCAGTTTTACAAACTTTGCCTCCCATGGAGGTGGTGAAGTAAGTTTGTGCTAGATTCTTCGTTGATATGCGCTTCGCAGCAGGCTGGAGTCCGGTTTTCCTCTCAGTGTGCAGTGAATGTCAGAGGGATGTGAAGAGAGTATTGCCTATTTGAATTCAATGATCTCCTTCTACGGGGTCTATTTCATAGGTTCTCTGTTATCGGTCGTAGAGATTCATCTCTTACCTCCCTTTTCAGATCGACGATATACTCTTTTATATACCATTACCTCTACTGACTCTCGTTTCAGTACTGGTTTGGCTTTCTACTACATGTAGATGAGTGTCCTGGGGTAAGTAAGTCTTATTTTTTGTGACACTCTAAGCTATGGTTGGGCACTTTTATATAAAGTTCTAAATATATGTGTTTAAACATTTATTTGCCTTGATTCAGGATGTTCAACATTCCTTATTTCAGACAGTCAGTTTCATTATTGGATAATGCATTTGAATAATCAATTTTTTAAATTTGACTTTTTTCCTGTGGGCTGTTAGGCTCGCGGGGGCTGAAAATGCTTCTTTATATTGCGTCATTTTTGGTGCAGACTTTTTTGGCGCAAAAATTTTCTTTGTCATTTCTGGCGTCATACTTGTCGCCGGAAGTTGCGTCATTTTTTTGACGTTTTTTGCGCCAAAAATGTCGGCATCACCGGATGTGGCGTCATTTTTGGCGCTTTAAGCATTTAGGCGCCAAATAATGTGGGCGTCTTTTTTGGCGCTAAAAAAATATGGGCGTCATTATTGTCTCCACATTATTTAAGTCTCATTGTTTATTTGCTTCTGGTTGCTAGAAGCTTGTTCATTGGCATTTTTTCCCATTCCTGAAACTGTCATTTAAGGAATTTGATCAATTTTGCTTTATATGTTGTTTTTTCTATTACATATTGCAAGATGTCCCAGATTGACCCTGAATCAGAAGATACTTCTGGAAAATTGCTGCCTGATGCTGTGGTTCTGGGGGCTCTTCAAGCTCCTCCGTTTGAACCTATGCATTCGTTGGATATTAAATGACTTTCTTGGAAAGTTTTGTTTCTTTTGGCCATCTCTTCTGCTAGAAGAGTTTCTGAATTATCTGCTCTTTCTTGTGAGTCTCCTTTTCTGATTTTTCATCAGGATAAGGCGGTGTTGCGAACTTCATTTAAAATTTTACCTAAGGTTGTGAATTCTAACAATATTAGTAGAGAAATTGTGGTTCCTTCATTGTGTCCTAATCCTAAGAATTCTAAGGCAAGATCGTTGCATTCTTTGGATGTAGTCAGAGCTTTGAAATATGTTGAAGCTACTAAAGATTTCCGAAAGACTTCTAGTCTATTTGTTATCTTTTCTGGTTCTAGGAAAGGTCAGAAGGCTTCTGCCATTTCTTTGGCATCTTGGTTAAAGTCTTTAATTCATCATGCTTATGTTGAGTCGGGTAGAACTCCACCTCAAAGGATTACAGCTCATTTGACTAGGTCAGTCTCTACTTCCTGGTCATTTAGGAATGAAGCTTCGGTTGATCAGATTTGCAAAGCAGCAACTTGGTCTTCTTTGCATACTTTTGCTAAATTCTACCATTTTGATGTGTTTTCTTCTTCTGAAGCAGTCTTTGGTAGAAAAGTACTTCAGGCAGCTGTTTCAGTTTGATTCTTCTGCTTATAATTTTGGTTTTTTTCATTATAAGATTTAAACTTTGTTTGGGGTGTGGATTATTTTTCAGCGGAATTGGCTGTCTTTATTTTATCCCTCCCTCTCTAGTGACTCTTGCGTGGAAGATCCACATCTTGGGTAGTCATTATCCCATACTATCACTAGCTCATGGACTCTTGCTAATTACATGAAAGAAAACATAATTTATGTAAGAACTTACCTGATAAATTAATTTCGTTCATATTAGCAAGAGTCCATGAGGCCCACCCTTTTTTTGAGGTGGTTATGATTTTTTTGTATAAAGCACAATTATTCGAATTCCTTATTTTTTATGCTTTCGCACTTTTTTCTTATCACCCCACTTCTTGGCTATTCGTTAAACTGATTTGTGGGTGTGGTGAGGGGTGTATTTATAGGCATTTTGAGGTTTGGGAAACTTTGCCCCTCCTGGTAGGAATGTATATCCCATACGTCACTAGCTCATGGACTAATACGAAAGAAATGAATTTATCAGGTAAGTTCTTACATAAATTATGTTTTTCGTTCCATTAGTCAATCGTGGAACCAAAAGGCCACCTCTTCACAGAAGCGGGATTCTTCCAGGTCCTCCAGTTCTAATTGGAACAAAGCTAAACAGCATGAAGGCGTGGCTCCGCTCCAGAGTTTCTGGTAGGGGGCAGATCACAACATTAAAAAACAAATACCAATGGCACTACTGGATTTAATTATATACATGTCTACCGTATACTTTATTACACAGAGGTTTGTATAGTAGTTTATCGGATAGGGGGTGCAGTGTATTGAATAAACTTGACAACAAATATTCAGTAAGAGAATGACAAAAGAATGCACTCACTGATGTGAAAATAGAAAAGGTGTCACAAATAAATAAAACGTTTTACTTTTAATTGAGATATAGAAAATTAAAGTATTAAACCACATAAATGGGTGGGAATAAAATGATGAGCAAAGTTTCCCAGGTATATGTCAATGTGGCGATTATATCTTTATACTGAGGGTACTATACCTGGTGTGGATCAAATTCACAATACCAAGTTCACCAGACCTTACGGTATAGATATTGAGCCAACAACTATTACCGATTAATACCGCTGTCAGTCTCCCCTTTTAAGTAATATATATATCCCCCCCATTTAGCTATTAAAACAGGACAAAAAAAACATATAGACGCCACTGACGTGTTTTTCCATCAAGGCTTTTTCAAAGCGCGCAGAGTTGAATATCTCAGTCTTTTATAGGGTCTCGCTGTCCGTGATTGGATAGTTCAGATGTCAATTATTTTAAGACATTCCGATTGGTTGTAATGATACCTGGCCTTACTCAGAAGGCCAAAGGTATCCATCTGTTCAGGATCCAATGGTTCTAAATATAGTTCCCAAGGGATACATAATAGGCTTCAATTCAAGGCCTCCCTGGGGAAGGTTGGTTCTGTCTCATGTTCCAAGGGTTTCTGTAAAGGCAAAAGCTTTTTTTTCAGTCATTCTTGGATGTGGATTCTATGGGTGTAATAGTCACATTACCAATATCGGAACAAGGCCAGAGGTTTTATTCAGTATGACCTTGTTCCCCAAAATTGTGAATAAAAATATAGTGCAATAATTATTAATGTTATTACATTGGAAAGTGTCTTAAAACGGCATGCTCTATCTGAATAATAAAAGTTTATTTTGACTTGAGTCACTTTAAATGTTTTTGCTTCTATTTTGGTAGGAAAGTCCTTCAAGCAGTAGTTTCTTGACATTAGGTATTTGCCTTAATATATACAGGGAGTGCAGAATTATTAGGCAAGTTGTATTTTTGAGGATTAATTTTATTATTGAACAACAACCATGTTCTCAATGAACCCAAAAAACTCATTAATATCAAAGCTGAATAGTTCTGGAAGTAGTTTTTAGTTTGTTTTTAGTTATAGCTATTTTAGGGGGATATCTGTGTGTGCAGGTGACTATTACTGTGCATAATTATTAGGCAACTTAACAAAAAATAAATATATACCCATTTCAATTATTTATTTTTACCAGTGAAACCAATATAACATCTCAACATTCACAAATATACATTTCTGACATTCAAAAACAAAACAAAAACAAATCAGTGACCAATATAGCCACCTTTCTTTGCAAGGACACTCAAAAGCCTGCCATCCATGGATTCTGTCATTGTTTTGATCTGTTTACCATCAACATTGCGTGCAGCAGCAACCACAGCCTCCCAGACACTGTTCAGAGAGGTGTACTGTTTTCCCTCCTTGTAAATCTCACATTTGATGATGGACCACAGGTTCTCAATGGGGTTCAGATCAGGTGAACAAGGAGGCCATGTCATTAGATTTTCTTCTTTTATACCCTTTCTTGCCAGCCACGCTGTGGAGTACTTGGACGCGTGTGATGGAGCATTGTCCTGCATGAAAATCATGTTTTTCTTGAAGGATGCAGACTTCTTCCTGTAACACTGCTTGAAGAAGGTGTCTTCCAGAAACTGGCAGTAGGACTGGGAGTTGAGCTTGACTCCATCCTCAACCCGAAAAGGCCCCACAAGCTCATCTTTGATGATACCAGCCCAAACCAGTACTCCACCTCCACCTTTCTGGAGTCTGAGTCGGACTGGAGCTCTCTGCCCTTTACCAATCCAGCCACGGGCCCATCCATCTGGCCCATCAAGACTCACTCTCATTTCATCAGTCCATAAAACCTTAGAAAAATCAGTCTTGAGATATTTCTTGGCCCAGTCTTGACGTTTCAGCTTGTGTGTCTTGTTCAGTGGTGGTCGTCTTTCAGCCTTTCTTACCTTGGCCATGTCTCTGAGTATTGCACACCTTGTGCTTTTGGGCACTCCAGTGATGTTGCAGCTCTGAAATATGGTCAAACTGGTGGCAAGTGGCATCTTGGCAGCTGCACGCTTGACTTTTCTCAGTTCATGGGCAGTTATTTTGCGCCTCGGTTTTTCCACATGCATCTTGCGACCCTGTTGACTATTTTGAATGAAACGCTTGATTGTTCGATGATCACGCTTCAGAAGCTTTGCAATTTTAAGAGTGCTGCATCCCTCTGCAAGATATCTCACTATTTTTGACTTTTCTGAGCCTGTCAAGTCCTTCTTTTGACCCATTTTGCCAAAGGAAAGGAGTTTGCCTAATAATTATGCACACCTGATATAGGGTGTTGATGTCATTAGACCACACCCCTTCTCATTACAGAGATGAACATCACCTAATATGCTTAATTGGTAGTAGGCTTTCAAGCCTATACAGCTTGGAGTAAGACAACATGCATAAAGAGGATGATGTGGTCAAAATACTCATTTGCCTAATAATTCTGCACTCCCTGTATATATATATATATATATATATATATATATATATATATATATATATATATTTATTATTATCATTTATTTGTATTGCGCCGCCAAATTCTGTAGCTCTGGGTACAATGATAGGGGTATACAATGACAACGATTTTTGATAAAATACAAAACATAACAAAACTAAACAAATCTAGTACAGGAAGAAGAGGGCCCTGCTCCGGAGAGCTCACAGTCTACAGGTTTAGGGTGCAGAGACATAAGGTTGGGGTAGCTTGTTTCATCCGTTGTAGTTGCAGCAGTGAGTCAGGCAGTTCATGTATTAGTTTGGTTCCGATGAGGGATGGAGGAGAGATGGTACGCCTCTCTGAATAGGTGGGTTTTCAAGGAGCGTCTGAAGCTATACAAGGTTGGAGACAGCCTTATGGAGCGGGGTAGAGTGTTCCAGAGGACAGGAGCAGCACGTGCAAAGTCTTGGAGGCGGGAGTGGGACGTAGAGATAACAGGAATGGAGAGACGTAGGTCAGAGGTTGATCGAAGAGGACGGGATGGGGAATATTTCACAATGAAAAAGGAAATATAGTTGGGAGCTAGATTGTTGAGTGCTTAGTAAGTATTAGGGTTAATACTTTAAATTGTATTCTGGAGTGTATGGGGAGCGAGTGTATAGACTGGCAGAGCGGAGCAGCTGATGTAGATCGGCGACTTAGGTGGATGAGTCTAGCAGAAGCATTCAAAATAGATTACAGGGAGGAGAGGAGGTGTTTTGGAAGGCCTTTTAGGAGTAGATTGCAATACTCAATGCGTGACAAAATGAGGGAATGAATAAGTATTTTTGTAGTTTTTTGAGTAAGGAAGGGACGAATTCTGGAAATGTTGCGTAGGTGTGAACGCCAGAATTTGGTAAACGCTTGTATATGTGGGTTGAATGTGAGCTCTGAGTCTAGTGGGACCCCAAGACAGCGGACCTTGGGTGAGGTGTTGAGAGTAGAGTCTCCAATCATCAGATAAATTTCAGGTGTTGGATGTCTCGAAGAGGGGGGAATAAGAAGCAGCTCAGTTTTGGACAGATTGAGTTGGAGGTAGTGTGAAGACATCCAAGAGTAAATTGCTTAGAGGCAGTTGGAAATCTGGTTGAGTAAAGAGGGAGAGATGTAAGGAGAGGAAAGATAGATTTGGGTATCATCAGCATATAAGTGGTACTGGAATCCAAAGGAGGCTATAAGTTTTCCAAGGGAGGATGTATAGAGAGAGAAAAGCAAGGGGCCCAAGACATAGCCTTGTGGTACTCCAACTGAGAGAGGCATAGGATCACAAGGTATGTTGTTAAAGGAAACTGAAAAAGAGCGGTTTGAGAGATATGAGGCAAACCAGGAGAGGGCTGTGTCTCGGATGCCAAATGAATGTAGTATTTTTAGGAGTAGAGGATGGTCGACTGTGTCAAAAGCAGCAGATAGGTCAAGAAGAATTAGTAAGGAGTAGTGGCCTTTTGCTTTAACTGTTAACAGGTAATTTGTTACTTTAGCAAGAGCAGTTTCTGTTGAGTGTTTAGGGCGGAGACCAGATTGTAGTGGATCAAGTAAGGAGTTGTGAGAAATTGAGTTAGCCGATTAAAGACCAGTCCTTCCAATAATTTTGAAGCAAAGGGAAGTAAGGAGACAGGTCTATAGTTAGAAGGCGTGGAGGAGTCAAGCAAGGGCTTTTTTAGAATTGATATGATTGACGCATGCTTGAATGTATCCGGAAATGTGCCAGTGGTGAAATATTGGTTAAAGAGATGAGATAAGGTAGGGAGGGGTTAGTGAAGCAGAGAGAGAGAGGGGGAAGAAGTCATGAAGGAATAGGGTCAAGTGGGCAGGTTGTGAGATGAGCCAAGGATAGGAGTACAGAGGCTTCTTACTCTGTTACAGAAGGGAAGTAGCATAGAGTTTTGTTAATAGAAGGGGTGGGTAGTATTGCTGTGTTAGAAGGATATGAGGTGCAGATATATTTTCTTATAGTGTCAATTAATTTTTTTAAGTGATCAGCAATAATCTGAGCAGTGAGGTTGGTAGTGGGTGGGGGTGCAGGCGGACGTAGAAGGGAGTTAAAGGTTGAGAACAGCTTTCTGGGGTTGGATGCATGAGATGACACAAGGGAGGAGAAATAGACTTGTTTGGCCAGGCTGAGCGCAGAGTTATAGGACTTAAGGATGAATTTATAATGCCGGAAATCAGCACAGGTGCGTGATTTCCTCTACTGCCGTTCAGCAGCCCATGAACATCGCTGAAGATATCTGGTTTGTTTTGTGCTCCATGGTTGCCGTTGAGTGATTGATGTACGATGAACAGTGGAGGGTGCAGCTTTGTCCATTGTTGATTTTAGTGCAAAATTATACTGTAAAGCAATGAGGTTTGGGCAAGAGAGGCATGAAATGTCAGAGATCAGAGGATTCAGTTGAGTGGAAAAGTCTGTGAGATCAAAGTCATTTCAATTTCTGTAAGTTAGCAGTTTCTTGGGGGCTTGCTAAAATGTAGCATGTAGAGTAAGAGAGAAAGTTAGTAGATGGTGGTCAGAGAGTAAAGGGAAGGGGAAGTTAAGGAAGTTGGGAACGGCACAGAGATTAGTGAAGACTATGTGCATGGAGTTGCCTTCACAGTGGGTTGGAGATTATGTCCAAGAGGTGGTAAGGGATAGAAGTTTTGCGGCAGCAGACATGTTAGGATTATAAAGGGTTATGATGAAGTCCCCTAAGATGAGAGAAGGGACATTACAAGAGAGAAAATGTGGAAGCCAGGCTTCAAAGTGGTCCAGAAATTGTGATGCTGGGCCAGGGGGCCGATAAATAACTGCAACACAAAGAGCTAGAGGGGAGAAGAAGCGGATAGCACGAACTTCAAAAGATGAGAAGGAAAGAGAAGGGGGTAAAGGAATGCAGTAATAGGTACTGTGTGGAGACAGGAGAATTCCTACCCCCCTCCTTGTTTGTGTCCTGGCCTGGAAGTGTGACTTAAGTGCAGGCTGCCATAGGACAGAGAGGCTACAGCAGTTGTGTTAGAGGA